>NW_027660136.1:0-55000 GCF_963210335.1 Falco punctatus | reverse complement strand
AGCGCTGCTGCCATCTAGCGAAATATATTTGGGTACTGCAGCCGGCTCTGTTGGTGGAGCGCTGCTGCCATCTAGCGAAATATACTTGGGTACTTCAGCCGGGGTTAGGGTTAGGGTTAAGGTTAGACTGTTAGGGTTAGGGTTAGGGTTAGACTCTTAGGGTTAGACTCTTAGGGTTAGACTCTTAGGGTTAGGGTTAGGGTTAGGGTTAGACTCTTAGGGTTAGACTCTTAGGGTTAGGGTAGGGTTAGGGTTAGACTCTTAGGGTTAGGGTTAGGGTTAGACTCTTAGGGTTAGGGTCAGGGTTAGGGTTAGGGTTAGGGTTAGACTCTTAGGGTTAGGGTTAGGGTTAAGGTTAGACACTTAGTGTTAGGGTTAGAATCTTAGGGATAGGGTTAGGGTTACGGTTAGACTCTTAGGGTTAGGGTTAGGGTTAGACTGTTAGGGTTAGGGTTAGGGTTAGGGTTAGACTCGTAGGGTTAGGGTTAGACTCAGGCTCTTAGGGTGAGGGTAAGACTCAGGCTCTTAGGGTTAGGGTTAGACTCAGGCTCTTAGGGTGAGGGTTAGACTCAGGCTCTTAGGGTTAGGGTTCGACTCAGGCTCTTCGGGTTAGGGTTAGACTCAGGCTCTTAGGGTGAGGGTTAGACTCAGGCTCTTAGGGTTAGGGTTAGACTCAGGCTCTTAGGGTGAGGGTTAGACTCAGGCTCTTAGGGTGAGGGTTAGACTCAGGCTCTTAGGGTTAGGGTTAGACTCAGGCTCTTCGGGTTAGGGTTAGACTCAGGCTCTTAGGGTTAGGGTTAGACTCAGGCTCTTAGGGTGAGGGGTAGACTAGGCTCTTAGGGTGAGGGTTAGACTCAGGCTCTTAGGGTTAGGGTTAGACTCAGGCTCTTAGGGTGAGGGTTAGACTCAGGCTCTTAGGGTTAGGGTTAGACTCAGGCTCTTAGGGTTAGGGTTAGACTCAGGCTCTTAGGGTGAGGGTTAGACTCAGGCTCTTAGGGTTAGGGTTAGACTCAGGCTCTTAGGTTTCGCTAGATGGCAGCAGCGCTCCACCAACCGGGCGGCTGCAGTACCCAAATATATTTCGATAGATGGCAGCAGCGCTCCACCAACAGCGCCGGCTGCAGTACCCAAGTATATTTCGCTAGATGGCAGCAGCGCTCCACCAACAGCGCCGGCTGCAGTACCCAAATATATTTCGCTAGATGGCAGCAGCGCTCCACCAAAAGGGCGGCTGCAGTACCCAATTACATTTCGCTAGATGGCAGCAGCGCTCCACCAAACGGGGCGGCTGCAGTACCCAAGTATATTTCGCTAGACGGCAGCAGCGCTCCACCAAAAGGGCGGCTGCAGTACCCAATTACGTTTCGCTAGATGGCAGCAGCGCTCCACCAAAAGGGCGGCTGCAGTACCCAAATATATTTCGCTAGATGCCAGAAGCGCTCCACCAACAGAGCCGGCTGCAGTACCCAATTATATTTCGCTAGATGGCAGCAGCGCTCCACCAACCGGTCGGCTGCAGTACCCAATTACATTTCGCTAGATGGCAGCAGCGCTCCACCAAAAGGGCGGCTGCAGTACCCAAATATATTTCGCTAGATGGCAGCAGCGCTCCACCAACAGCGCCGGCTACAGTACCCAAGTATATTTCGCTAGATGGCAGCAGCGCTCCACCAACAGGGCGGCTGCAGTACCCAATTACATTTCGCTAGATGGCAGCAGAGCTCCACCAACAGGGCCGGCTGCAGTACCCAAATATATTTCGCGAGACGGCAGCAGCGCTCCACCAACCGGGCCGGCTGCAGTACCCAAATATATTTCGCTAGATGGCAGCAGCGCTCCACCAACAGGGCCGGCTGCACTACCCAAATATATTTCGCTAGATGGCAGCAGCGCACCACCAACCGGGCCGGCTGCAGTACCCAATTACATTTCGCTAGATGGCAGCAGCGCTCCACCAAAAGGGCGGCTGCAGTACCCAAATATATTTCGCTAGATGGCAGCAGCGCTCCACCAAAAGGGTTAGGGTTAGACTCAGGCTCTTAGGGTTAGGGTTAGACTCAGGCTCTTAGGGTTAGGGTTGGACTCAGGCTCTTCGGGTTAGGGTTAGACTCAGGCTATTCGGGTTAGGGTTAGACTCAGGCTCTTAGGGTTAGGGTTAGACTCAGGCTCTTAGGGTTAGGGTTAGACTCAGGCTCTTAGGGTGAGGGTTAGACTCAGGCTCTTCGGGTTAGGGTTAGACTCAGGCTCTTAGGGTTAGGGTTAGACTCAGGCTCTTAGGGTGAGGGTTAGACTAAGGCTCTTCGGGTTAGGGTTAGACTCAGGCTCTTAGGGTTAGGGTTAGACTCAGGCTCTTAGGGTGAGGGTTAGACTCAGGCTCTTAGGGTGAGGGTTAGACTCAGGCTCTTAGGGTTAGGGTTAGACTCAGGCTCTTCGGGTTAGGGTTCGACTAAGGCTCTTAGGGTGAGGGTTAGACTCAGGCTCTTCGGGTTAGGGTTAGACTCAGGCTCTTCGGGTTAGGGTTAGACTCAGGCTCTTAGGGTTAGGGTTAGACTCAGGCTCTTAGGGTGAGGGTTAGACTCAGGCTCTTCGGGTTAGGGTTAGACTCAGGCTCTTCGGGTTAGGGTTAGACTCAGGCTCTTAGGGTTAGGGTTAGACTCAGGCTCTTAGGGTGAGGGTTAGACTCAGGCTCTTAGGGTTAGGGTTAGACTCAGGCTCTTAGAGTTAGGGTTAGACTCAGGCTCTTAGGGTTAGGGTTGGACTCAGTACTATATATTTGAGTACTGCAGCCGCCGCTGTTGGTGGAGCGCTGCTGCCATCTAGCGAAATATACTTGGGTACTGCAGCCGGCCCTGTTGGTGGAGCGCTGCTGCCATGTAGCGAAATATATTTGGGTACTGCAGCCGGCCCTGTTGGTGGAGCGCTGCTGCCGTCTAGCGAAATACATTTGGGTACTGCAGCCGCCCTTTTGGTGGAGCGCTGCTGCCATCTAGCCAAATATACTTGGGTATTGCAGCCGTCCCTGTTGGTGGAGCGCTGCTGCCATCTAGCGAAATATATTTGGGTACTGCAGCCGGCTCTGTTGGTGGAGCGCTGCTGCCATCTAGCGAAATATACTTGGGTACTTCAGCCGGGGTTAGGGTTAGGGTTAAGGTTAGACTGTTAGGGTAGGGTTAGGGTTAGACTCTTAGGGTTAGGGTTAGGGTTAGGGTTAGACTCTTAAGGTTAGGGTCAGGGTTAGGGTTAGGGTTAGGGTTAGACTCTTAGGGTTAGGGTTAGGGTTAAGGTTAGACACTTAGTGTTAGGGTTAGAATCTTAGGGATAGGGTTAGGGTTACGGTTAGACTCTTAGGGTTAGGGTTAGGGTTAGACTGTTAGGGTTAGGGTTAGGGTTAGGGTTAGACTCTTAGGGTTAAACTCTTATGTTTAGGGTTAGACTGTTAGGGTTAGAGTTAGGGTTAGGGTTAGACTTTTAGGGTTAGACTCTTAGGGTTAGGGTTAGACTGTTAGGGTTAGGGTTAGGGTTAGGGTTAGGGTTAGACTCTTAGGGTTAGGGTTAGACTCTTAGGGTTAGGGTTAGGGTTAGACTCAGGGTTACGGTTAGACTCTTAGGGTTAGGGTTATGGTTAGGGTTAGACTCTTAGGGTTAGGGTGAGGGTTAGGGTTAGGGTTAGGGTTAGGGTTAGACTCAGGCTCTTCGGGTTAGGGTTAGACTCAGGCTCTTAGGGTTAGGGTTAGACGCAGGCTCTTAGGGTTAGGGTTAGATTCAGGCTCTTAGGGTTAGGGTTAGACTCAGGCTCTTAGCGTGAGGGTTAGACTCAGGCTCTTAGGGTTAGGGTTAGACTCAGGCTCTTAGGGTGAGGGTTAGACTCAGGCTCTTAGGGTTAGGGTTAGACTCAGGCTCTTCGGGTTAGGGTTAGACTCAGGCTCTTAGGGTTAGGGTTAGACTCAGGCTCTTCGGGTTAGGGTTAGACTCAGGCTCTTAGGGTTAGGGTTAGACTCAGGCTCTTAGGGTGAGGGTTAGACTCAGGCTCGTAGGGTGAGGGTTAGACTCAGGCTCTTAGGGTTAGGGTTAGACTCAGGCTCTTAGGGTTAGGGTTAGACTCAGTACTATATATTTGGGTACTGCAGCCGCCGCTGTTGGTGGAGCGCTGCTGCCATCTAGCGAAATATACTTGGGTACTGCAGCCGGCGCTGTTGGTGGAGCGCTGCTGCCATCTAGCGAAATGTAATTGGGTACTGCAGCCGCCCTTTTGGTGGAGCGCTGCTGCCATCTAGCGAAATGTATTGGGTACTGCAGCCGCCTTTTTGGTGGAGCGCTGCTGCCATCTAGCGACATATACTTGGGTACTGCAGCCGGCGCTGTTGGTGGAGCGCTGCTGCCATCTAGCGAAATATATTTGGGTACTGCGGCCGCCCGGTTGGTGGAGCGCTGCTGCCATCTAGCGAAATATAATTGGGTACTGCAGCCGGCCCTGTTGGTGGAGCGCTGCTGCCATCTAGCGAAATGTAGTTGGGTACTGCAGCCGTCCTTCTGGTGGAGCGCTGCTGCCATCTAGCGAAATATATTTGGGTACTGCAGCCGCCCTTTTGGTGGAGCGCTGCTGCCATCTAGCGAAATATACTTGGGTACTGCAACCGGCCCTGTTGGTGGAGCGCTGCTGCCATCTAGCGAAATGTAATTGGGTACTGCAGCCGCCCTTCTGGTGGAGCGCTGCTGCCATCTAGCGAAATGTAATTGGGTACTGCAGCCGCCCTTTTGGTGGAGCGCTGCTGCCATCTAGCGGCATATACTTGGGTACTGCAGGCGGCCCGGTTGGTGGAGCGCTGCTGCCATCTAGCGAAATATACTTGGGTACTGCAGCCGCCCTTTTGGTGGAGCGCTGCTGCCATCTAGCGAAATATACTTGGGTACTGCAGCCGCCCTGTTGGTGGAGCGCTGCTGCCATCTAGCGAAATATATTTGGGTACTGCAGGCGGCCCCTTTTGGTGGAGCGCTGCTGCCATCTAGCGAAATATATTTGGGTACTGCAGCCGGCTCTGTTGGTTGAGCGCTGCTGCCATCTAGCGAAATATACTTGGGTACTTCAGCCGGCCGGTTGGTGGAGCGCTGCTGCCATCTAGCGAAATATAATTGGGTACTGCAGCCGCCCGGTTGGTGGAGCGCTGCTGCCATCTAGCGAAATATATTTGGGTACTGCAGCCGCCCTTTTGGTGGAGCGCTGCTGCCATCTAGCGAAATATATTTGGGTACTGCAGCCGGCGCTGTTGGTGGAGCGCTGCTGCCATCTAGCGAAATATACTTGGGTACTTCAGCCGGGGTTAGGGTTAGGGTTAAGGTTAGACTGTTAGGGTTAGGGTTAGGGTTAGACTCTTAGGGTTAGACTCTTAGGGTTAGGGTTAGACTCTTAGGGTTAGGGTTAGGGTTAGGGTTAGACTCTTAGGGTTAGGGTTAGACTCTTAGGGTTAGGGTTAGGGTTTGGGTTAGATTCTTAGGGTTAGGGTTAGACTCTTAGGGTTAGGGTAGGGTTAGGGTTAGACTCTTAGGGTTAGGGTTAGGGTTAGGGTTAGACTCTTAAGGTTAGGGTCAGGGTTAGGGTTAGGGTTAGGGTTAGGGTTAGACTCTTAGGGTTAGGGTTAGGGTTAAGGTTAGACTCTTAGTGTTAGGGTTAGACTCTTAGGGTTAGGGTTAGGGTTAGGGTTAGACTCTTAGGGTTAGGGTTAGGGTTAGACTGTTAGGGTTAGGGTTAGGGTTAGGGTTAGACTCTTAGGGTTAAACTTTTATGTTTAGGGTTAGACTGTTAGCGTTAGAGTTAGGGTTAGGGTTAGACTCTTAGGGTTAGGGTTAGACTGTTAGGGTTAGGGTTAGGGTTAGGGTTAGACTCTTAGGGTTAGGGTTAGACTCTTAGGGTTAGGGTTAGGGTTAGGGTTAGGGTTAGGGTTAGACTCAGGGTTAGGGTTAGACTCTTAGGGTTAGGGTTAGGGTTAGGGTTAGACTCTTAGGGTTAGGGTTAGACTCTTAGGGTTAGGGTAGGGTTAGCGTTAGACTCTTAGGGTTAGGGTTAGGGTTAGGGTCAGGGTTAGGGTTAGGGTTAGGGTTAGGGTTAGACTCTTAGGATTAGGGTTAGGGTTAAGGTTAGACTCTTAGTGTTAGGGTTAGACTCTTAGGGTTAGGGTTAGGGTTAGACTCTAAGGGTTAGGGTTTGGGTTAGACTGTTAGGGTTAGAGTTAGGGTTAGGGTTAGACTCTTAGGGTTAGACTCTTAGGGTTAGGGTTAGACTGTTAGGGTTAGGGTTAGGGTTAGGGTTAGACTCTTAGGGTTAGGGTTAGACTCTTCGGGTTAGGGTTAGGGTTAGGGTTAGGGTTAGGGTTAGACTCAGGGTTAGGATTAGACTCTTAGGGTTAGGGTTAGGGTTAGGGTTAGACTGTTAGGGTTAGGGTTAGGGTTAGGGTTAGACTCTTAGGGTTAAACTCTTATGTTTAGGGTTAGACTGTTAGGGTTAGAGTTAGGGTTAGGGTTAGACTCTTAGGGTTAGACTCTTAGGGTTAGGGTTAGACTGTTAGGGTTAGGGTTAGGGTTAGGGTTAGACTCTTAGGGTTAGGGTTAGACTCTTAGGGTTATGGTTAGGTTTAGGGTTAGACTCAGGGTTAGGGTTAGACTCTTAGGGTTAGGGTTAGGGTTAGACTCTTAGGGTTAGGGTTAGGGTTAGGCTCTTAGGGTTAGGATTAGGGTTAGGGTTAGGGTTAGGGTTAGACTGTTAGGGTTAGGGTTAGGGTTAGGGTTAGACTCGTAGGGTTAGGGTTAAACTCAGGCTCTTAGGGTTAGGGTTAGACTCAGGCTCTTAGGTTTCGCTAGATGGCAGCAGCGCTCCACCAACCGGGCGGCTGCAGTACCCAGGTATATTTCGCTAGATGGCAGCAGCGCTCCACCAACAGCGCCGGCTGCAGTACCCAAGTATATTTCGCTAGATGGCAGCAGCGCTCCACCAACAGCGCCGGCTGCAGTACCCAAATATATTTCGCTAGATGGCAGCAGCGCTCCACCAATAGCGCCGGCTGCAGTACCCAATTACATTCCGCTAGATGGCAGCAGCGCTCCACCAACCGGGCGGCTGCAGTACCCAAGTCTATTTCGCTAGATGGCAGCAGCGCTCCACCAACAGCGCCGGCTGCAGTACCGAAGTATATTTCGCTAGATGGCAGCAGCGCTCCACCAACCGGCCGGCTGCAGTACCCAAGTATATTACGCTACATGGCAGCAGCGCTCCACCAAAAGGGCGGCTGCAGTACCCAATTACATTTCGCTAGATGGCAGCAGCGCTCTACCAAAAGAGCGGCTGCAGTACCCAAATATATTTCGCTAGATGGCAGCAGCGCTCCACCAACAGCGCCGGCTGCAGTACCCTAGTATATTTCGCTAGATAGCAGCAGCGCTCCACCAAAAGGGTTAGGGTTAGACTCAGGCTCTTAGGGTTAGGGTTAGACTCAGGCTCTTAGGGTTAGACTCAGGCTCTTAGGGTTAGGGTTAGACTCAGGCTCTTAGGGTTAGGGTTAGACTCAGGCTTTTCGGGTTAGGGTTAGACTCAGGCTCTTAGGGTTAGGGTTAGACTCAGGCTCTTCGGGTTAGGGTTAGACTCAGGCTCTTAGGGTGAGGGTTAGACTCAGGCTCTTAGGGTTAGGGTTAGACTCAGGCTCTTAGGGTGAGGGTTAGACTCAGGCTCTTAGGGTGAGGGTTAGACTCAGGCTCTTAGGGTTAGGGTTAGACTCAGGCTCTTCGGGTTAGGGTTAGACTCAGGCTCTTAGGGTTAGGGTTAGACTCAGGCTCTTAGGGTGAGGGTTAGACTCAGGCTCTTAGGGTTAGGGTTAGACTCAGGCTCTTAGGGTTAGGGTTAGACTCAGGCTCTTCGGGTTAGGGTTAGACTCAGGCTCTTAGGGTGAGGTTTAGACTCAGGCTCTTAGGGTGAGGGTTAGACTCAGGCTCTTCGGGTTAGGGTTAGACTCAGGCTCTTAGGGTTAGGGTTAGACTCAGGCTCTTAGGGTTAGGGTTAGACTCAGGCTCTTAGGGTGAGGGTTAGACTCAGGCTCTTAGGGTGAGGGTTAGACTCAGGCTCTTAGGGTTAGGGTTAGACTCAGGCTCTTCGGGTTAGGGTTAGACTCAGGCTCTTAGGGTGAGGGTTAGACTCAGGCTCTTAGGGTTAGGGTTAGACTCAGGCTCTTAGGGTGAGGGTTAGACTCAGGCTCTTAGGGTGAGGGTTAGACTAAGGCTCTTAGGGTGAGGGTTAGACTCAGGCTCTTAGGGTTAGGGTTAGACTCAGGCTCTTAGGGTTAGGGTTAGACTCAGGCTCTTAGGGTTAGGGTTAGACTCAGGCTCTTCGGGTGAGGGTTAGACTCAGGCTCTTAGGGTTAGGGTTAGACTCAGGCTCTTAGGGTTAGGGTTAGACTCAGGCTCTTAGGGTTAGGGTTCGACTCAGGCTCTTAGGGTGAGGGTTAGACTCAGGCTCTTAGGGTGAGGGTTAGACTCAGGCTCTTAGGGTTAGGGTTAGACTCAGGCTCTTAGGGTTAGGGTTAGACGCAGGCTCTTAGGGTTAGGGTTAGACTCAGGCTCTTAGGGTTAGGGTTAGACTCAGGCTCTTAGGGTTAGAGTTAGACTCAGGCTCTTAGGGTTAGGGTTAGACTCAGGCTCTTAGGGTTAGGGTTAGACTCAGGCTCTTAGGGTTAGGGTTAGACTCAGGCTCTTAGAGTTTAGGGTTAGACTCAGGCTCTTAGGGTTAGGGTTAGACTCAGGCTCTTAGGGTGAGGGTTAGACTCAGGTTCTTCGGGTTAGGGTTAGATTCAGGCTTTTAGGGTTAGGGTTAGACTCAGGCTCTTCGGGTTAGGGTTAGACTCAGGCTCTTCGGGTTAGGGTTCGACTCAGGCTCTTAGGGTGAGGGTTAGACTCAGGCTCTTCGGGTTAGGGTTCGACTCAGGCTCTTAGGGTGAGGGTTAGACTCAGGCTCTTAGGGTGAGGGTTAGACTCAGGCTCTTAGGGTTAGGGTTAGACGCAGGCTCTTAGGGTTAGGGTTAGACTCAGGCTCTTAGGGTTAGGGTTAGACTCAGGCTCTTAGGGTTAGGGTTAGACTCAGGCTCTTAGGGTTAGGGTTAGACTCAGGCTCTTAGGGTTAGGGTTAGACTCAGGCTCTTAGGGTGAGGGTTAGACTCAGGCTCTTCGGGTTAGGGTTAGACTCAGGCTCTTAGGGTTAGGGTTAGACTCAGGCTCTTAGGGTTAGGGTTAGACTCAGGCTCTTAGGGTGAGGGTTAGACTCAGGCTCTTAGGGTGAGGGTTAGACTCAGGCTCTTAGGGTTAGGGTTAGACTCAGGCTCTTCGGGTTAGGGTTAGACTCAGGCTCTTAGGGTGAGGGTTAGACTCAGGCTCTTAGGGTTAGGGTTAGACTCAGGCTCTTAGGGTGAGGGTTAGACTCAGGCTCTTAGGGTGAGGGTTAGACTAAGGCTCTTAGGGTGAGGGTTAGACTCAGGCTCTTAGGGTTAGGGTTAGACTCAGGCTCTTAGGGTTAGGGTTAGACTCAGGCTCTTAGGGTGAGGGTTAGACTCAGGCTCTTAGGGTTAGGGTTAGACTCAGGCTCTTAGGGTGAGGGTTAGACTCAGGCTCTTAGGGTTAGGGTTCGACTCAGGCTCTTAGGGTGAGGGTTAGACTCAGGCTCTTAGGGTTAGGGTTAGACTCAGGCTCTTAGGGTGAGGGTTAGACTCAGGCTCTTAGGGTTAGGGTTAGACGCAGGCTCTTAGGGTGAGGGTTAGACTCAGGCTCTTAGGGCGAGGGTTAGACTCAGGCTCTTAGGGTTAGGGTTAGACTCAGGCTCTTAGGGTTAGGGTTAGACTCAGGCTCTTAGGGTGAGGGTTAGACTCAGGCTCTTAGGGTTAGGGTTAGACTCAGGCTCTTAGGGTTAGGGTTAGACTCAGGCTCTTAGAGTTTAGGGTTAGACTCAGGCTCTTAGGGTTAGGGTTAGACTCAGGCTCTTAGGGTGAGGGTTAGACTCAGGTTCTTCGGGTTAGGGTTAGATTCAGGCTTTTAGGGTTAGGGTTAGACTCAGGCTCTTCGGGTTAGGGTTAGACTCAGGCTCTTCGGGTTAGGGTTCGACTCAGGCTCTTAGGGTTAGGGTTAGACTCAGGCTCTTAGGGTTAGGGTTAGACTCAGGCTCTTAGGGTGAGGGTTAGACTCAGGCTCTTAGGGTTAGGGTTAGACGCAGGCTCTTAGGGTTAGGGTTAGACTCAGGCTCTTAGAATTAGGGTTAGACTCAGGCTCTTAGGGTTAGGGTTAGACTCAGGCTCTTAGGGTGAGGGTTAGACTCAGGTTCTTCGGGTTAGGGTTAGATTCAGGCTTTTAGGGTTAGGGTTAGACTCAGGCTCTTCGGGTTAGGGTTAGACTCAGGCTCTTCGGGTTAGGGTTCGACTCAGGCTCTTAGGGTGAGGGTTAGACTCAGGCTCTTCGGGTGAGGGTTAGACTCAGGCTCTTAGGGTGAGGGTTAGACTCAGGCTCTTAGGGTGAGGGTTAGACTCAGGCTCTTAGGGTTAGGGTTAGACTCAGGCTCTTAGGGTTAGGGTTAGACTCAGGCTCTTAGGGTTAGGGTTAGACTCAGGCTCTTAGGGTGAGGTCTAGACTCAGGCTCTTAGGGTTAGGGTTAGACTCAGGCTCTTAGGGTTAGGGTTAGACTCAGGCTCTTAGGGTGAGGGTTAGACTCAGGCTCTTCGGGTTAGGGTTAGACTCAGGCTCTTAGGGTTAGGGTTAGACTCAGGCTCTTAGGGTTAGGGTTAGACTCAGGCTCTTAGGGTGAGGGTTAGACTCAGGCTCTTAGGGTGAGGGTTAGACTCAGGCTCTTAGGGTTAGGGTTAGACTCAGGCTCTTCGGGTTAGGGTTAGACTCAGGCTCTTAGGGTGAGGGTTAGACTCAGGCTCTTAGGGTTAGGGTTAGACTCAGGCTCTTAGGGTGAGGGTTAGACTCAGGCTCTTAGGGTGAGGGTTAGACTAAGGCTCTTAGGGTGAGGGTTAGACTCAGGCTCTTAGGGTTAGGGTTAGACTCAGGCTCTTAGGGTTAGGGTTAGACTCAGGCTCTTAGGGTGAGGGTTAGACTCAGGCTCCTAGGGTTAGGGTTAGACTCAGGCTCTTAGGGTTAGGGTTAGACTCAGGCTCTTAGGGTTAGGGTTCGACTCAGGCTCTTAGGGTGAGGGTTAGACTCAGGCTCTTAGGGTGAGGGTTAGACTCAGGCTCTTAGGGTTAGGGTTAGACGCAGGCTCTTAGGGTTAGGGTTAGACTCAGGCTCTTAGGGCGAGGGTTAGACTCAGGCTCTTAGGGTTAGGGTTAGACTCAGGCTCTTAGGGTTAGGGTTAGACTCAGGCTCTTAGGGTGAGGGTTAGACTCAGGCTCTTAGGGTGAGGGTTAGACTCAGGCTCTTAGGGTTAGGGTTAGACTCAGGCTCTTAGGGTTAGGGTTAGACTCAGGCTCTTAGGGTGAGGGTTAGACTCAGGTTCTTCGGGTTAGGGTTAGATTCAGGCTTTTAGGGTTAGGGTTAGACTCAGGCTCTTCGGGTTAGGGTTAGACTCAGGCTCTTCGGGTTAGGGTTAGACTCAGGCTCTTAGGGTTAGGGTTAGACTCAGGCTCTTAGGGTTAGGGTTAGACTCAGGCTCTTAGGGTGAGGGTTAGACTCAGGCTCTTAGGGTTAGGGTTAGACGCAGGCTCTTAGGGTTAGGGTTAGACTCAGGCTCTTAGGGTTAGGGTTAGACTCAGGCTCTTCGGGTTAGGGTTAGACTCAGGCTCTTAGGGTGAGGGTTAGACTCAGGCTCTTAGGGTTAGGGTTAGACTCAGGCTCTTAGGGTGAGGGTTAGACTCAGGCTCTTAGGGTGAGGGTTAGACTCAGGCTCTTCGGGTTAGGGTTAGACTCAGGCTCTTAGGGTTAGGGTTAGACTCAGGCTCTTAGGGTTAGGGTTAGACTCAGGCTCTTAGGGTGAGGGTTAGACTCAGGCTCTTAGGGTTAGGGTTAGACTCAGGCTCTTAGGGTTAGGGTTAGACTCAGGCTCTTAGGGTTAGGGTTAGACTCAGGCTCTTAGGGTTAGGGTTAGACTCAGGCTCTTAGGGTTAGGTTTAGACTCAGGCTCTTAGGGTGAGGGTTAGACTCAGGCTCTTAGGGTGAGGGTTAGACTCAGGCTCTTCGGGTTAGAGTTAGACACAGGCTCTTAGGGTTAGGGTTAGACTCAGGCTCTTAGGGTTAGGGTTAGACTCAGGCTCTTAGGGTGAGGGTTAGACTCAGGCTCTTAGGGTGAGGGTTAGACTCAGGCTCTTAGGGTTAGGGTTAGACTCAGGCTCTTCGGGTTAGGGTTAGACTCAGGCTCTTCGGGTTAGGGTTAGACTCAGGCTCTTAGGGTTAGGGTTAGACTCAGGCTCTTAGGGTGAGGGTTAGACTCAGGCTCTTAGGGTGAGGGTTAGACTAAGGCTCTTAGGGTGAGGGTTAGACTCAGGCTCTTAGGGTTAGGGTTAGACTCAGGCTCATAGGGTTAGGGTTAGACTCAGGCTCTTAGGGTTAGGGTTAGACTCAGGCTCTTAGGGTGAGGGTTAGACTCAGGCTCTTAGGGTTAGGGTTAGACTCAGGCTCTTAGGGTTAGGGTTAGACTCAGGCTCTTAGGGTTAGGGTTCGACTCAGGCTCTTAGGGTGAGGGTTAGACTCAGGCTCTTAGGTTTCGCTAGATGGCAGCAGCGCTCCACCAACCGGGCGGCTGCAGTACCCAAGTATATTTCGCTAGATGGCAGCAGCGCTCCACCAACAGCGCCGGCTGCAGTACCCAAGTATATTTCGCTAGATGCAGCAGCGCTCCACCAACGGGGCCGGCTGCAGTACCCAAATATATTTTGCTAGACGGCAGCAGCGCTCCACCAACAGCGCCGGCTGCAGTACCCAAGTATATTTCGCTAGATGGCAGCAGCGCTCCACCAAAAGGGCGGCTGCAGTACCCAAATATATTTCGCTAGATGGCAGCAGCGCTCCACCAACAGGGCCGGCTGCACTACCCAAATATATTTCGCTTAATGGCAGCAGCGCACCACCAACCGGGCCGGCTGCAGTACCCAATTACATTTCGCTAGATGGCAGCAGCGCTCCACCAAAAGGGCGGCTGCAGTACCCAAATATATTTCGCTAGATGGCAGCAGCGCTCCACCAAAAGGGCGGCTGCAGTACCCAAGTATATTTCGCTAGATGGCAGCAGCGCTCCACCAACCGGGCCGCCGGCAGTACCCAAGTATATGCCGCTAGATGGCAGCAGCGCTCCACCAAAAGGGCGGCTGCAGTACCCAATTACATTTCGCTAGATGGCAGCAGCGCTCCACCAGAAGGGCGGCTGCAGTACCCAATTACATTTCGCTAGATGGCAGCAGCGCTCCACCAAACGGGCGGCTACAGTACCCAATTACATTTCGCTAGATGGCAGCAGCACTCCACCAACAGGGCCGGCTGCAGTACCCAAATATATTTCGCTAGATGGCAGCAGCGCTCCACCAAAAGGGCGGCTGCAGTACCCAAATATATTTCGCTAGATGGCAGCAGCGCTCCACCAACAGCGCCGGCTGCAGTACCCAATTACATTTCGCTAGATGGCAGCAGCGCTCCACCAACAGGGCGGCTGCAGTACCCAATTACATTTCGCTAGATGGCAGCAGAGCTCCACCAAAAGGGCCGGCTGCAGTACCCAAATATATTTCGCTAGATGGCAGCAGCGCTCCACCAACAGGGCCGGCTGCACTACCCAAATATATTTCGCTAGATGGCAGCAGCGCTCCACCAACCGGGCCGGCTGCAGTACCCAATTACATTTCGCTAGATGGCAGCAGCGCTCCACCAAAAGGGCGGCTGCAGTACCCAAATATATTTCGCTAGATGGCAGCAGCGCTCCACCAAAAGGGTTAGGGTTAGACTCAGGCTCTTAGGGTTAGGGTTAGACTCAGGCTCTTAGGGTGAGGGTTAGACTCAGGCTCTTAGGGTGAGGGTTAGACTCAGGCTCTTAGGGTTAGGGTTAGACTCAGGCTCTTAGAGTTAGGGTTAGACTCAGGCTCTTCGGGTTAGGGTTAGACTCAGGCTCTTAGGGTTAGGGTTAGACTCAGGCTCTTCGGGTTAGGGTTAGACGCAGGCTCTTCGGGTTAGGGTTAGACTCAGGCTCTTAGGGTTAGGGTTAGACTCAGTACTATATATTTGGGTACTGCAGCCGCCGCTGTTGGTGGAGCGCTGCTGCCATCTAGCGAAATGTAATTGGGTACTGCAGCCGGCGCTGTTGGTGGAGCGCTGCTGCCATCTAGCGAAATATACTTGGGTACTGCAGCCGGCCCTGTTGGTGGAGCGCTGCTGCCATCTAGCGAAATGTAATTGGGTACTGCAGCCGCCCTTTTGGTGTAGCGCTGCTGCCATCTAGCGAAATATACTTGGGTACTGCAGCCGGCGCTGTTGGTGGAGCGCTGCTGCCATCTAGCGAAATGTAATTGAGTACTGCAGCCGCCCTTTTGGTGGAGCGCTGCTGCCATCTAGCGAAATGTATTGGGTACTGCAGCCGCCCTTTTGGTGGAGCGCTGCTGCCATCTAGCGACATATACTTGGGTACTGCAGCCGGCGCTGTTGGTGGAGCGCTGCTGCCATCTAGCGAAATATATTTGGGTACTGCAGCCGCCCGGTTGCTGGAGCGCTGCTGCCATCTAGCGAAATATACTTGGGTACTGCAGCCGGCCCTGTTGGTGGAGCGCTGCTGCCATCTAGCGAAATGTAGTTGGGTACTGCAGCCGTCCTTCTGGTGGAGCGCTGCTGCCATCTAGCGAAATATATTTGGGTACTGCAGCCGCCCTTTTGGTGGAGCGCTGCTGCCATCTAGCGAAATATACTTGGGTACTGCAACCGGCCCTGTTGGTGGAGCGCTGCTGCCATCTAGCGAAATATATTTGGGTACTGCAGCCGGCCCTTTTTGTGGAGCGCTGCTGCCATCTAGCAAAATGTAATTGGGTACTGCAGCCGCCCTTTTGGTGGAGCGCTGCTGCCATCTAGCGAAATGTAATTGGGTACTGCAGCCGGCGCTGTTGGTGGAGCGCTGCTGCCATCTAGCGAAATATACTTGGGTACTGCAGCCGGCCCTGTTGGTGGAGCGCTGCTGCCATCTAGCGAAATATATTTGGGTACTGCAGGCGGCCCCTTTTGGTGGAGCGCTGCTGCCATCTAGCGAAATATATTTGGGTACTGCAGCCGGCTCTGTTGGTGGAGCGCTGCTGCCATCTAGCGAAATATACTTGGGTACTTCAGCCGGCCGGTTGGTGGAGCGCTGCTGCCATCTAGCGAAATATAATTGGGTACTGCAGCCGCCCTTTTGGTGGAGCGCTGCTGCCATCTAGCGAAATGTAATTGGGTACTGCAGCCGCCCTTTTGGTGGAGCGCTGCTGCCATCTAGCGAAATATATTTGGGTACTGCAGCCGCCCTTTTGGTGGAGCGCTGCTGCCATCTAGCGAAATATATTTGGGTACTGCAGCCGGCTCTGTTGGTGGAGCGCTGCTGCCATCTAGCGAAATATACTTGGGTACTTCAGCCGGGGTTAGGGTTAGGGTTAAGGTTAGACTGTTAGGGTTAGGGTTAGGGTTAGACTCTTAGGGTTAGACTCTTAGGGCTAGGGTTAGACTCTTAGGGTTAGGGTTAGGGTTAGGGTTAGGGTTAGACTCTTAGGGTTAGGGTTAGACTCTTAGGGTTAGGGTTAGGTTTAGGGTTAGACTCTTAGGGTTAGGGTTAGACTCTTAGGGTTAGGGTAGGGTTAGGGTTAGACTCTTAGGGTTAGGGTTAGGGTTAGGGTTAGACTCTTAGGGTTAGGGTTAGACTCTTAGGGTTAGGGTTAGGGTTAGACTGTTAGGGTTAGGGTTAGGGTTAAGGTTAGACTCTTAGTGTTAGGGTTAGACGCTTAGGGTTAGGGTCAGGGTTAGGGTTAGGGTTAGGGTTAGGGTTAGACTCTTAGGGTTAGGGTTAGGGTTAAGGTTAGACTCTTAGTGTTAGGGTTAGACTCTTAGGGTTAGGGTTAGGGTTAGACTCTTAGGGTTAGGGTTAGGGTTAGACTCTTAGGGTTAGGGTTAGGGTTAGGGTTAGACTCTTAGGGTTAGACTCTTAGGGTTAGACTGTTAGGGTTAGGGTTAGGGTTAGACTCTTAGGGTTAGGGTTAGACTCTTAGGGTTAGGGTTAGGGTTAGGGTTAGACTCAGGGTTAGGGTTAGACTCTTAGGGTTAGGGTTAGGGTTAGGGTTAGACTGTTAGGGTTAGGGTTAGGGTTAGGGTTAGACTCTTAGGGTTAAACTCTTATGTTTAGGGTTAGACTGTTAGGGTTAGAGTTAGGGTTAGGGTTAGACTCTTAGGGTTAGACTCTTAGGGTTAGGGTTAGACTGTTAGGGTTAGGGTTAGGGTTAGGGTTAGACTCTTAGGGTTAGGGTTAGACTCTTAGAGTTAGGGTTAGGGTTAGGGTTAGGGTTAGACTGTTAGGGTTAGGGTTAGGGTTAGGGTTAGACTCGTAGGGTTAGGGTTAGACTCAGGCTCTTAGGGTTAGGGTTAGACTCAGGCTCTTAGGGTTAGGGTTAGACTCAGGCTCTTAGGGTGAGGGTTAGACTCAGGCTCTTCGGGTTAGGGTTCGACTCAGGCTCTTAGGGTTAGGGTTAGACTCAGGCTCTTAGGGTGAGGGTTAGACTCAGGCTCGTAGGGTTAGGGTTAGACTCAGGCTCTTAGGGTGAGGGTTAGACTCAGGCTCTTAGGGTGAGGGTTAGACTCAGGCTCTTAGGGTTAGGGTTAGACTCAGGCTCTTCGGGTTAGGGTTAGACTCAGGCTCTTAGGGTTAGGGTTAGACTCAGGCTCTTAGGGTGAGGGGTAGACTCAGGCTCTTAGGGTGAGGGTTAGACTCAGGCTCTTAGGGTTAGGGTTAGACTCAGGCTCTTAGGGTGAGGGTTAGACTCAGGCTCTTAGGGTTAGGGTTAGACTCAGGCTCTTAGGGTTAGGGTTAGACTCAGGCTCTTAGGGTGAGGGTTAGACTCAGGCTCTTAGGGTTAGGGTTAGACTCAGGCTCTTAGGTTTCGCTAGATGGCAGCAGCGCTCCACCAACCGGGCGGCTGCAGTACCCAAGTATATTTCGCTAGATGGCAGCAGCGCTCCACCAACAGCGCCGGCTGCAGTACCCAAGTATATTTCGCTAGATGGCAGCAGCGCTCCACCAACAGCGCCGGCTGCAGTACCCAAATATATTTCGCTAGATGGCAGCAGCGCTCCACCAAAAGGGCGCCTGCAGTACCCAAATATATTTCGCTAGATGGCAGCAGCGCTCCACCAACAGCGCCGGCTGCAGTACCCAATTACATTTCGCTAGATGGCAGCAGCGCTCCACCAACAGGGCGGCTGCAGTACCCAATTACATTTCGCTAGATGGCAGCAGAGCTCCACCAAAAGGGCCGGCTGCAGTACCCAAATATATTTCGCGAGACGGCAGCAGCGCTCCACCAACCGGGCCGGCTGCAGTACCCAAATATATTTCGCTAGATGGCAGCAGCGCTCCACCAACAGGGCCGGCTGCACTACCCAAATATATTTCGCTAGATGGCAGCAGCGCTCCACCAACCGGGCCGGCTGCAGTACCCAATTACATTTCGCTAGATGGCAGCAGCGCTCCACCAAAAGGGCGGCTGCAGTACCCAAATATATTTCGCTAGATGGCAGCAGCGCTCCACCAAAAGGGTTAGGGTTAGACTCAGGCTCTTAGGGTTAGGGTTAGACTCAGGCTCTTAGGGTGAGGGTTAGACTCAGGCTCTTAGGGTGAGGGTTAGACTCAGGCTCTTAGGGTTAGGGTTAGACTCAGGCTCTTAGGGTTAGGGTTAGACTCAGGCTCTTAGAGTTAGGGTTAGACTCAGGCTCTTCGGGTTAGGGTTAGACTCAGGCTCTTAGGGTTAGGGTTAGACTCAGGCTCTTCGGGTTAGGGTTAGACGCAGGCTCTTCGGGTTAGGGTTAGACTCAGGCTCTTAGGGTTAGGGTTAGACTCAGTACTATATATTTGGGTACTGCAGCCGCCGCTGTTGGTGGAGCGCTGCTGCCATCTAGCGAAATGTAATTGGGTACTGCAGCCGGCGCTGTTGGTGGAGCGCTGCTGCCATCTAGCGAAATATACTTGGGTACTGCAGCCGGCCCTGTTGGTGGAGCGCTGCTGCCATCTAGCGAAATGTAATTGGGTACTGCAGCCGCCCTTTTGGTGTAGCGCTGCTGCCATCTAGCGAAATATACTTGGGTACTGCAGCCGGCGCTGTTGGTGGAGCGCTGCTGCCATCTAGCGAAATGTAATTGAGTACTGCAGCCGCCCTTTTGGTGGAGCGCTGCTGCCATCTAGCGAAATGTATTGGGTACTGCAGCCGCCCTTTTGGTGGAGCGCTGCTGCCATCTAGCGACATATACTTGGGTACTGCAGCCGGCGCTGTTGGTGGAGCGCTGCTGCCATCTAGCGAAATATATTTGGGTACTGCGGCCGCCCGGTTGCTGGAGCGCTGCTGCCATCTAGCGAAATATACTTGGGTACTGCAGCCGGCCCTGTTGGTGGAGCGCTGCTGCCATCTAGCGAAATGTAGTTGGGTACTGCAGCCGTCCTTCTGGTGGAGCGCTGCTGCCATCTAGCGAAATATATTTGGGTACTGCAGCCGCCCTTTTGGTGGAGCGCTGCTGCCATCTAGCGAAATATACTTGGGTACTGCAACCGGCCCTGTTGGTGGAGCGCTGCTGCCATCTAGCGAAATATATTTGGGTACTGCAGCCGGCCCTTTTTGTGGAGCGCTGCTGCCATCTAGCAAAATGTAATTGGGTACTGCAGCCGCCCTTTTGGTGGAGCGCTGCTGCCATCTAGCGAAATGTAATTGGGTACTGCAGCCGGCGCTGTTGGTGGAGCGCTGCTGCCATCTAGCGAAATATACTTGGGTACTGCAGCCGGCCCTGTTGGTGGAGCGCTGCTGCCATCTAGCGAAATATATTTGGGTACTGCAGGCGGCCCCTTTTGGTGGAGCGCTGCTGCCATCTAGCGAAATATATTTGGGTACTGCAGCCGGCTCTGTTGGTGGAGCGCTGCTGCCATCTAGCGAAATATACTTGGGTACTGCAGCCGCCCGGTTGGTGGAGCGCTGCTGCCATCTAGCGAAATATAATTGGGTACTGCAGCCGCCCTTTTGGTGGAGCGCTGCTGCCATCTAGCGAAATGTAATTGGGTACTGCAGCCGCCCTTTTGGTGGAGCGCTGCTGCCATCTAGCGAAATATATTTGGGTACTGCAGCCGCCCTTTTGGTGGAGCGCTGCTGCCATCTAGCGAAATATATTTGGGTACTGCAGCCGGCTCTGTTGGTGGAGCGCTGCTGCCATCTAGCGAAATATACTTGGGTACTTCAGCCGGGGTTAGGGTTAGGGTTAAGGTTAGACTGTTAGGGTTAGGGTTAGGGTTAGACTCTTAGGGTTAGACTCTTAGGGCTAGGGTTAGACTCTTAGGGTTAGGGTTAGGGTTAGGGTTAGGGTTAGACTCTTAGGGTTAGGGTTAGACTCTTAGGGTTAGGGTTAGGTTTAGGGTTAGACTCTTAGGGTTAGGGTTAGACTCTTAGGGTTAGGGTAGGGTTAGGGTTAGACTCTTAGGGTTAGGGTTAGGGTTAGGGTTAGACTCTTAGGGATAGGGTCAGGGTTAGGGTTAGGGTTAGGGTTAGACTCTTAGGGTTAGGGTTAGGGTTAAGGTTAGACTCTTAGTGTTAGGGTTAGACGCTTAGGGTTAGGGTCAGGGTTAGGGTTAGGGTTAGGGTTAGGGTTAGACTCTTAGGGTTAGGGTTAGGGTTAAGGTTAGACTCTTAGTGTTAGGGTTAGACTCTTAGGGTTAGGGTTAGGGTTAGACTCTTAGGGTTAGGGTTAGGGTTAGACTCTTAGGGTTAGGGTTAGGGTTAGGGTTAGACTCTTAGGGTTAGACTCTTAGGGTTAGACTGTTAGGGTTAGGGTTAGGGTTAGACTCTTAGGGTTAGGGTTAGACTCTTAGGGTTAGGGTTAGGGTTAGGGTTAGACTCAGGGTTAGGGTTAGACTCTTAGGGTTAGGGTTAGGGTTAGGGTTAGACTGTTAGGGTTAGGGTTAGGGTTAGGGTTAGACTCTTAGGGTTAAACTCTTATGTTTAGGGTTAGACTGTTAGGGTTAGAGTTAGGGTTAGGGTTAGACTCTTAGGGTTAGACTCTTAGGGTTAGGGTTAGACTGTTAGGGTTAGGGTTAGGGTTAGGGTTAGACTCTTAGGGTTAGGGTTAGACTCTTAGAGTTAGGGTTAGGGTTAGGGTTAGGGTTAGACTGTTAGGGTTAGGGTTAGGGTTAGGGTTAGACTCGTAGGGTTAGGGTTAGACTCAGGCTCTTAGGGTTAGGGTTAGACTCAGGCTCTTAGGGTTAGGGTTAGACTCAGGCTCTTAGGGTGAGGGTTAGACTCAGGCTCTTCGGGTTAGGGTTCGACTCAGGCTCTTAGGGTTAGGGTTAGACTCAGGCTCTTAGGGTGAGGGTTAGACTCAGGCTCGTAGGGTTAGGGTTAGACTCAGGCTCTTAGGGTGAGGGTTAGACTCAGGCTCTTAGGGTGAGGGTTAGACTCAGGCTCTTAGGGTTAGGGTTAGACTCAGGCTCTTAGGGTGAGGGTTAGACTCAGGCTCTTAGGGTTAGGGTTAGACTCAGGCTCTTAGGGTTAGGGTTAGACTCAGGCTCTTAGGGTGAGGGTTAGACTCAGGCTCTTAGGGTTAGGGTTAGACTCAGGCTGTTAGGTTTCGCTAGATGGCAGCAGCGCTCCACCAACCGGGCGGCTGCAGTACCCAAGTATATTTCGCTAGATGGCAGCAGCGCTCCACCAACAGCGCCGGCTGCAGTACCCAAGTATATTTCGCTAGATGGCAGCAGCGCTCCACCAACAGCGCCGGCTGCAGTACCCAAATATATTTCGCTAGATGGCAGCAGCGCTCCACCAAAAGGGCGCCTGCAGTACCCAATTACATTTCGCTAGATGGCAGCAGCGCTCCACCAAACGGGGCGGCTGCAGTACCCAAGTATATTTCGCTAGACGGCAGCAGCGCTCCACCAAAAGGGCGGCTGCAGTACCCAATTACGTTTCGCTAGATGGCAGCAGCGCTCCACCAAAAGGGCGGCTGCAGTACCCAAATATATTTCGCTAGATGCCAGAAGCGCTCCACCAACAGAGCCGGCTGCAGTACCCAATTATATTTCGCTAGATGGCAGCAGCGCTCCACCAAACGGGCGGCTGCAGTACCCAATTACATTTCGCTAGATGGCAGCAGCGCTCCACCAAAAGGGCGGCTGCAGTACCCAAATATATTTCGCTAGATGGCAGCAGCGCTCCACCAACAGCGCCGGCTACAGTACCCAAGTATATTTCGCTAGATGGCAGCAGCGCTCCACCAACAGGGCGGCTGCAGTACCCAATTACATTTCGCTAGATGGCAGCAGAGCTCCACCAACAGGGCCGGCTGCAGTACCCAAATATATTTCGCTACATGGCAGCAGCGCTCCACCAACCGGGCCGGCTGCAGTACCCAAATATATTTCGCTAGATGGCAGCAGCGCTCCACCAACAGGGCCGGCTGCACTACCCAAATATATTTCGCTAGATGGCAGCAGCGCACCACCAACCGGGCCGGCTGCAGTACCCAATTACATTTCGCTAGATGGCAGCAGCGCTCCACCAAAAGGGCGGCTGCAGTACCCAAATATATTTCGCTAGATGGCAGCAGCGCTCCACCAAAAGGGTTAGGGTTAGACTCAGGCTCTTAGGGTTAGGGTTAGACTCAGGCTCTTAGGGTTCGGGTTGGACTCAGGCTCTTCGGGTTAGGGTTAGACTCAGGCTATTCGGGTTAGGGTTAGACTCAGGCTCTTAGGGTTAGGCTTAGACTCAGGCTCTTAGGGTTAGGGTTAGACTCAGGCTCTTAGGGTGAGGGTTAGACTCAGGCTCTTAGGGTTAGGGTTAGACTCAGGCTCTTAGGGTTAGGGTTAGACTCAGGCTCTTAGGGTGAGGGTTAGACTAAGGCTCTTAGGGTTAGGGTTAGACTCAGGCTCTTAGGGTGAGGGTTAGACTCAGGCTCTTAGGGTTAGGGTTAGACTCAGGCTCTTCGGGTGAGGGTTAGACTCAGGCTCTTCGGGTTAGGGTTAGACTCAGGCTCTTAGGGTTAGGGTTAGACTCAGGCTCTTAGGGTTAGGGTTAGACTCAGGCTCTTAGGGTGAGGGTTAGACTCAGGCTCTTAGGGTTAGGGTTAGACTCAGGCTCTTCGGGTTAGGGTTAGACTCAGGCTCTTAGGGTTAGGGTTAGACTCAGGCTCTTCGGGTGAGGGTTAGACTCAGGCTCTTAGGGTTAGGGTTAGACTCAGGCTCTTCGGGTTAGGGTTAGACTCAGGCTCTTCGGGTTAGGGTTAGACTCAGGCTCTTAGGGTGAGGGTTAGACTCAGGCTCTTAGGGTTAGGGTTAGACTCAGGCTCTTCGGGTTAGGGTTAGACTCAGGCTCTTAGCGTGAGGGTTAGACTCAGGCTCTTAGGGTTAGGGTTAGACTCAGGCTCTTAGGGTTAGGGTTAGATTCAGGCTCTTAGCGTTAGGGTTAGACTCAGGCTCTTCGGGTTAGGGTTAGACTCAGGCTCTTCGGGTTAGGGTTCGACTAAGGCTCTTAGGGTTAGGGTTAGACTCAGGCTCTTCGGGTTAGGGTTAGACTCAGGCTCTTCGGGTTAGGGTTAGACTCAGGCTCTTAGGGTGAGGGTTAGACTCAGGCTCTTAGGGTGAGGGTTAGACTCAGGCTCTTCGGGTTAGGGTTAGACTCAGGCTCTTCGGGTTAGGGTTAGACTCAGGCTCTTAGGGTTAGGGTTAGACTCAGGCTCTTAGGGTGAGGGTTAGACTCAGGCTCTTAGGGTTAGGGTTAGACTCAGGCTCTTAGGGTGAGGGTTAGACTCAGGCTCTTAGGGTTAGGGTTGGACTCAGTACTATATATTTGAGTACTGCAGCCGCCGCTGTTGGTGGAGCGCTGCTGCCATCTAGCGAAATATACTTGGGTACTGCAGCCGGCCCTGTTGGTGGAGCGCTGCTGCCATGTAGCGAAATATATTTGGGTACTGCAGCCGGCCCTGTTGGTGGAGCGCTGCTGCCGTCTAGCGAAATACATTTGGGTACTGCAGCCGCCCTTTTGGTGGAGCGCTGCTGCCATCTAGCCAAATATACTTGGGTATTGCAGCCGTCCCTGTTGGTGGAGCTCTGCTGCAATCTAGCGAAATATACTTGGGTACTGCAGCCGCCCGGTTGGTGGAGCGCTGCTGCCATCTAGCGAAATATATTTGGGTACTGCAGCCGGCTCTGTTGGTGGAGCGCTGCTGCCATCTAGCGAAATATACTTGGGTACTTCAGCCGGGGTTAGGGTTAGGGTTAAGGTTAGACTGTTAGGGTTAGGGTTAGGGTTAGACTCTTAGGGTTAGACTCTTAGGGTTAGGGTTAGACTCTTAGGGTTAGGGTTAGGGTTAGACTCTTAGGGTTAGGGTTAGACTCTTAGGGTTAGGGTTAGGGTTAGGGTTAGACTCTTAGGGTTAGGGTTAGACTCTTAGGGTTAGGGTAGGGTTAGGGTTAGACTCTTAGGGTTAGGGTTAGGGTTAGGGTTAGACTCTTAAGGTTAGGGTCAGGGTTAGGGTTAGGGTTAGGGTTAGGGTTAGACTCTTAGGGTTAGGGTTAGGGTTAAGGTTAGACTCTTAGTGTTAGGGTTAGACTCTTAGGGTTAGGGTTAGGGTTAGGGTTAGACTCTTAGGGTTAGGGTTAGGGTTAGACTGTTAGGGTTAGGGTTAGGGTTAGGGTTAGACTCTTAGGGTTAAACTTTTATGTTTAGGGTTAGACTGTTAGCGTTAGAGTTAGGGTTAGGGTTAGACTCTTAGGGTTAGGGTTAGACTGTTAGGGTTAGGGTTAGGGTTAGGGTTAGACTCTTAGGGTTAGGGTTAGACTCTTAGGGTTAGGGTTAGGGTTAGGGTTAGGGTTAGACTCAGGGTTAGGGTTAGACTCTTAGGGTTAGGTTTAGGGTTAGGGTTAGACTCTTAGGGTTAGGGTTAGACTCTTAGGGTTAGGGTAGGGTTAGCGTTAGACTCTTAGGGTTAGGGTTAGGGTTAGGGTCAGGGTTAGGGTTAGGGTTAGGGTTAGGGTTAGGGTTAGGGTTAGGGTTAGGGTTAGACTCTTAGGGTTAGGGTTAGGGTTAAGGTTAGACTCTTAGTGTTAGGGTTAGACTCTTAGGGTTAGGGTTAGGGTTAGACTCTAAGGGTTAGGGTTTGGGTTAGACTGTTAGGGTTAGAGTTAGGGTTAGGGTTAGACTCTTAGGGTTAGACACTTAGGGTTAGGGTTAGACTGTTAGGGTTAGGGTTAGGGTTAGGGTTAGACTCTTAGGGTTAGGGTTAGACTGTTAGGGTTAGGGTTAGGGTTAGGGTTAGACTCAGGGTTAGGATTAGACTCTTAGGGTTAGGGTTAGGGTTAGGGTTAGACTGTTAGGGTTAGGGTTAGGGTTAGGGTTAGACTCTTAGGGTTAAACTCTTATGTTTAGGGTTAGACTGTTAGGGTTAGAGTTAGGGTTAGGGTTAGACTCTTAGGGTTAGACTCTTAGGGCTAGGGTTAGACTGTTAGGGTTAGGGTTAGGGTTAGGGTTAGACTCTTAGGGTTAGGGTTAGACTCTTAGGGTTAGGGTTAGGGTTAGGGTTAGACTCAGGGTTAGGGTTAGACTCTTAGGGTTAGGGTTAGGGTTAGGGTTAGACTCTTAGGGTTAGGGTTAGGGTTAGGCTCTTAGGGTTAGGATTAGGGTTAGGGTTAGGGTTAGGGTTAGACTGTTAGGGTTAGGGTTAGGGTTAGGGTTAGACTCGTAGGGTTAGGGTTAGACTCAGGCTCTTAGGGTTAGGGTTAGACTCAGGCTCTTAGGTTTCGCTAGATGGCAGCAGCGCTCCACCAACCGGGCGGCTGCAGTACCCAGGTATATTTCGCTAGATGGCAGCAGCGCTCCACCAACAGCGCCGGCTGCAGTACCCAAGTATATTTCGCTAGATGGCAGCAGCGCTCCACCAACAGCGCCGGCTGCAGTACCCAAATATATTTCGCTAGATGGCAGCAGCGCTCCACCAACAGCGCCGGCTGCAGTACCCAATTACATTCCGCTAGATGGCAGCAGCGCTCCACCAACCGGGCGGCTGCAGTACCCAAGTATATTTCGCTAGATGGCAGCAGCGCTCCACCAACAGCGCCGTTTGCAGTACCGAAGTATATTTCGCTAGATGGCAGCAGCGCTCCACCAACCGGCCGGCTGCAGTACTCAAGTATATTACGCTAGATGGCAGCAGCGCTCCACCAAAAGGGCGGCTGCAGTACCCAATTACATTTCGCTAGATGGCAGCAGCGCTCTACCAAAAGAGCGGCTGCAGTACCCAAATATATTTCGCTAGATGGCAGCAGCGCTCCACCAACAGCGCCGGCTGCAGTACCCTAGTATATTTCGCTAGATAGCAGCAGCGCTCCACCAAAAGGGTTAGGGTTAGACTCAGGCTCTTAGGGTTAGGGTTAGACTCAGGCTCTTAGGGTTAGACTCAGGCTCTTAGGGTTAGGGTTAGACTCAGGCTCTTAGGGTTAGGGTTAGACTCAGGCTTTTCGGGTTAGGGTTAGACTCAGGCTCTTAGGGTTAGGGTTAGACTCAGGCTCTTCGGGTTAGGGTTAGACTCAGGCTCTTAGGGTGAGGGTTAGACTCAGGCTCTTAGGGTTAGGGTTAGACTCAGGCTCTTAGGGTTAGGGTTAGACTCAGGCTCTTAGGGTGAGGGTTAGACTCAGGCTCTTAGGGTGAGGGTTAGACTCAGGCTCTTCGGGTTAGGGTTCGACTCAGGCTCTTAGGGTGAGGGTTCGACTCAGGCTCTTAGGGTGAGGGTTAGACTCAGGCTCTTAGGGTTAGGGTTAGACGCAGGCTCTTAGGGTTAGGGTTAGACTCAGGCTCTTCGGGTTAGGGTTAGACTCAGGCTCTTAGGGTGAGGGTTCGACTCAGGCTCTTAGGGTTAGGGTTAGACTCAGGCTCTTAGGGTTAGGGTTAGACTCAGGCTCTTAGGGTGAGGGTTAGACTCAGGCTCTTAGGGTTAGGCTTAGACTCAGGCTCTTAGGGTTAGGGTTAGACTCAGGCTCTTAGGGTTAGGGTTCGACTCAGGCTCTTAGGGTGAGGGTTAGACTCAGGCTCTTAGGGTTAGGGTTAGACTCAGGCTCTTAGGGTTAGGGTTAGACGCAGGCTCTTAGGGTTAGGGTTAGACTCAGGCTCTTAGGGTTAGGGTTAGACTCAGGCTCTTAGGGTTAGGGTTAGACTCAGGCTCTTAGGGTTAGGGTTAGACTCAGGCTCTTAGGGTGAGGGTTAGACTCAGGCTCTTAGGGTTAGGGTTAGACTCAGGCTCTTAGGGTTAGGGTTAGACTCAGGCTCTTAGAGTTTAGGGTTAGACTCAGGCTCTTAGGGTTAGGGTTAGACTCAGGCTCTTAGGGTGAGGGTTAGACTCAGGTTCTTCGGGTTAGGGTTAGATTCAGGCTTTTAGGGTTAGGGTTAGACTCAGGCTCTTCGGGTTAGGGTTAGACTCAGGCTCTTCGGGTTAGGGTTAGACTCAGGCTCTTAGGGTTAGGGTCAGACTCAGGCTCTTAGGGTGAGGGTTAGACTCAGGCTCTTAGGGTGAGGGTTAGACTCAGGCTCTTAGGGTTAGGGTTAGACGCAGGCTCTTCGGGTTAGGGTTAGACTCAGGCTCTTAGGGTTAGGGTTAGACTCAGGCTCTTAGGGTTAGACTCAGGCTCTTAGGGTGAGGGTTAGACTCAGGCTCTTAGGGTTAGGGTTAGACTCAGGCTCTTAGGGTGAGGGTTAGACTCAGGCTCTTAGGGTGAGGGTTAGACTCAGGCTCTTAGGGTGAGGGTTAGACTCAGGCTCTTCGGGTTAGGGTTCGACTCAGGCTCTTAGGGTGAGGGTTAGACTCAGGCTCTTAGGGTGAGGGTTAGACTCAGGCTCTTAGGGTTAGGGTTAGACGCAGGCTCTTAGGGTTAGGGTTAGACTCAGGCTCTTAGGGTTAGGGTTAGACTCAGGCTCTTAGGGTTAGGGTTAGACTCAGGCTCTTAGGGTGAGGGTTAGACTCAGGCTCTTAGGGTGAGGGTTAGACTCAGGCTCTTAGGGTTAGGGTTAGACTCAGGCTCTTAGGGTTAGGGTTAGACTCAGGCTCTTAGGGTGAGGGTTAGACTCAGGCTCTTAGGGTGAGGGTTAGACTCAGGCTCTTAGGGTTAGGGTTAGACTCAGGCTCTTCGGGTTAGGGTTAGACTCAGGCTCTTAGGGTGAGGGTTAGACTCAGGCTCTTAGGGTTAGGGTTAGACTCAGGCTCTTAGGGTGAGGGTTAGACTCAGGCTCTTAGGGTGAGGGTTAGACTAAGGCTCTTAGGGTGAGGGTTAGACTCAGGCTCTTAGGGTTAGGGTTAGACTCAGGCTCTTCGGGTTAGGGTTAGACTCAGGCTCTTAGGGTGAGGGTTAGACTCAGGCTCTTAGGGTTAGGGTTAGACTCAGGCTCTTAGGGTTAGGGTTCGACTCAGGCTCTTAGGGTGAGGGTTAGACTCAGGCTCTTAGGGTGAGGGTTAGACTCAGGCTCTTAGGGTTAGGGTTAGACTCAGGCTCTTAGGGTGAGGGTTAGACTCAGGCTCTTAGGGTGAGGGTTAGACTCAGGCTCTTAGGGTGAGGGTTAGACGCAGGCTCTTAGGGTTAGGGTTAGACTCAGGCTCTTAGGGTTAGGGTTAGACTCAGGCTCTTAGGGTTAGGGTTAGACTCAGGCTCTTAGGGTGAGGGTTAGACTCAGGCTCTTCGGGTTAGGGTTAGACTCAGGCTCTTAGGGTGAGGGTTAGACTCAGGCTCTTAGGGTTAGGGTTCGACTCAGGCTCTTAGGGTTAGGGTTAGACTCAGGCTCTTAGGGTGAGGGTTAGACTCAGGCTCTTAGGGTTAGGGTTAGACTCAGGCTCTTAGGGTTAGGGTTAGACGCAGGCTCTTAGGGTTAGGGTTAGACTCAGGCTCTTAGGGCGAGGGTTAGACTCAGGCTCTTAGGGTTAGGGTTAGACTCAGGCTCTTAGGGTTAGGGTTAGACTCAGGCTCTTAGGGTTAGGGTTAGACTCAGGCTCTTAGGGTGAGGGTTAGACTCAGGCTCTTAGGGTTAGGGTTAGACTCAGGCTCTTCGGGTTAGGGTTAGACTCAGGCTCTTAGGGTGAGGGTTAGACTCAGGCTCTTAGGGTGAGGGTTAGACTCAGGCTCTTAGGGTGAGGGTTAGACTCAGGCTCTTAGGGTTAGGGTTAGACTCAGGCTCTTAGGGTGAGGGTTAGACTCAGGCTCTTCGGGTTACGGTTCGACTCAGGCTCTTAGGGTGAGGGTTAGACTCAGGCTCTTCGGGTTAGGGTTCGACTCAGGCTCTTAGGGTGAGGGTTAGACTCAGGCTCTTAGGGTGAGGGTTAGACTCAGGCTCTTAGGGTTAGGGTTAGACGCAGGCTCTTAGGGTTAGGGTTAGACTCAGGCTCTTAGGGTTAGGGTTAGACTCAGGCTCTTAGGGTTAGGGTTAGACTCAGGCTCTTAGGGTGAGGGTTAGACTCAGGCTCTTCGGGTTAGGGTTAGACTCAGGCTCTTAGGGTGAGGGTTAGACTCAGGCTCTTAGGGTTAGGGTTAGACTCAGGCTCTTAGGGTTAGGGTTAGACTCAGGCTCTTAGGGTTAGGGTTAGACTCAGGCTCTTAGGGTTAGGGTTAGACTCAGGCTCTTAGGGTGAGGGTTAGACTCAGGCTCTTAGGGTTAGGGTTAGACTCAGGCTCTTCGGGTTAGGGTTAGACTCAGGCTCTTAGGGTGAGGGTTAGACTCAGGCTCTTAGGGTTAGGGTTAGACTCAGGCTCTTAGGGTGAGGGTTAGACTCAGGCTCTTAGGGTGAGGGTTAGACTAAGGCTCTTAGGGTGAGGGTTAGACTCAGGCTTTTAGGGTTAGGGTTAGACTCAGGCTCTTAGGGTTAGGGTTAGACTCAGGCTCTTAGGGTGAGGGTTAGACTCAGGCTCTTAGGGTTAGGGTTAGACTCAGGCTCTTAGGGTTAGGGTTAGACTCAGGCTCTTAGGGTTAGGGTTCGACTCAGGCTCTTCGGGTGAGGGTTAGACTCAGGCTCTTAGGGTTAGGGTTAGACTCAGGCTCTTAGGGTGAGGGTTAGACTCAGGCTCTTAGGGTTAGGGTTAGACGCAGGCTCTTAGGGTTAGGGTTAGACTCAGGCTCTTAGGGTTAGGGTTAGACTCAGGCTCTTAGGGTTAGGGTTAGACTCAGGCTCTTAGGGTTAGGGTTAGACTCAGGCTCTTAGAGTTTAGGGTTAGACTCAGGCTCTTAGGGTGAGGGTTAGACTCAGGCTCTTAGGGTGAGGGTTAGACTCAGGTTCTTCGGGTTAGGGTTAGATTCAGGCTTTTAGGGTTAGGGTTAGACTCAGGCTCTTCGGGTTAGGGTTAGACTCAGGCTCTTCGGGTTAGGGTTCGACTCAGGCTCTTAGGGTTAGGGTTAGACTCAGGCTCTTAGGGTTAGGGTTAGACTCAGGCTCTTAGGGTGAGGGTTAGACTCAGGCTCTTAGGGTTAGGGTTAGACGCAGGCTCTTAGGGTTAGGGTTAGACTCAGGCTCTTAGGGTTAGGGTTAGACTCAGGCTCTTAGGGTTAGGGTTAAACTCAGGCTCTTAGGGTTAGGGTTAGACTCAGGCTCTTAGGGTTAGGGTTAGACTCAGGCTCTTAGGGTGAGGGTTAGACTCAGGCTCTTAGGGTGAGGGTTAGACTCAGGCTCTTAGGGTTAGGGTTCGACTCAGGCTCTTAGGGTTAGGGTTCGACTCAGGCTCTTAGGGTGAGGGTTAGACTCAGGCTCTTAGGGTGAGGGTTAGACTCAGGCTCTTAGGGTTAGGGTTAGACGCAGGCTCTTAGGGTTAGGGTTAGACTCAGGCTCTTAGGGTTAGGGTTAGACTCAGGCTCTTCGGGTTAGGGTTAGACTCAGGCTCTTAGGGTTAGGGTTAGACTCAGGCTCTTAGGGTGAGGGTTAGACTCAGGCTCTTAGGGTGAGGGTTAGACTCAGGCTCTTCGGGTTAGGGTTAGACTCAGGCTCTTAGGGTTAGGGTTAGACTCAGGCTCTTAGGGTTAGGGTTAGACTCAGGCTCTTAGGGTGAGGGTTAGACTCAGGCTCTTAGGGTGAGGGTTAGACTCAGGCTCTTAGGGTTAGGGTTAGACTCAGGCTCTTCGGGTTAGGGTTAGACTCAGGCTCTTAGGGTGAGGGTTAGACTCAGGCTCTTAGGGTTAGGGTTAGACTCAGGCTCTTAGGGTGAGGGTTAGACTCAGGCTCTTAGGGTGAGGGTTAGACTAAGGCTCTTAGGGTGAGGGTTAGACTCAGGCTCTTAGGGTTAGGGTTAGACTCAGGCTCTTAGGGTTAGGGTTAGACTCAGGCTCTTAGGGTTAGGGTTAGACTCAGGCTCTTAGGGTGAGGGTTAGACTCAGGCTCTTAGGGTTAGGGTTAGACTCAGGCTCTTAGGGTTAGGGTTCGACTCAGGCTCTTAGGGTGAGGGTTAGACTCAGGCTCTTCGGGTTAGGGTTAGACTCAGGCTCTTAGGGTTAGGGTTAGACTCAGGCTCTTAGGGCGAGGGTTAGACTCAGGCTCTTAGGGTTAGGGTTAGACTCAGGCTCTTAGGGTTAGGGTTAGACTCAGGCTCTTAGGGTGAGGGTTAGACTCAGGCTCTTAGGGTTAGGGTTAGACTCAGGCTCTTAGGGTTAGGGTTAGACTCAGGCTCTTAGAGTTTAGGGTTAGACTCAGGCTCTTAGGGTTAGGGTTAGACTCAGGCTCTTAGGGTTAGGGTTAGACTCAGGTTCTTCGGGTTAGGGTTAGATTCAGGCTTTTAGGGTTAGGGTTAGACTCAGGCTCTTCGGGTTAGGGTTAGACTCAGGCTCTTAGGGTTAGGGTTAGACTCAGGCTCTTAGGGTTAGGGTTAGACTCAGGCTCTTAGGGTGAGGGTTAGACTCAGGCTCTTAGGGTGAGGGTTAGACTCAGGCTCTTCGGGTTAGGGTTAGACTCAGGCTCTTAGGGTTAGGGTTAGACTCAGGCTCTTAGGGTTAGGGTTAGACTCAGGCTCTTAGGGTGAGGGTTAGACTCAGGCTCTTAGGGTGAGGGTTAGACTCAGGCTCTTAGGGTTAGGGTTAGACTCAGGCTCTTCGGGTTAGGGTTAGACTCAGGCTCTTAGGGTGAGGGTTAGACTCAGGCTCTTAGGGTTAGGGTTAGACTCAGGCTCTTAGGGTGAGGGTTAGACTCAGGCTCTTAGGGTGAGGGTTAGACTAAGGCTCTTAGGGTGAGGGTTAGACTCAGGCTCTTAGGGTTAGGGTTAGACTCAGGCTCTTAGGGTTAGGGTTAGACTCAGGCTCTTAGGGTTAGGGTTAGACTCAGGCTCTTAGGGTGAGGGTTAGACTCAGGCTCTTCGGGTGAGGGTTAGACTCAGGCTCTTAGGGTGAGGGTTAGACTCAGGCTCTTAGGGTGAGGGTTAGACTCAGGCTCTTAGGGTTAGGGTTAGACGCAGGCTCTTAGGGTTAGGGTTAGACTCAGGCTCTTAGGGCGAGGGTTAGACTCAGGCTCTTAGGGTGAGGGTTAGACTCAGGCTCTTAGGGTTAGGGTTAGACTCAGGCTCTTAGGGTGAGGGTTAGACTCAGGCTCTTCGGGTTAGGGTTAGACTCAGGCTCTTAGAGTTTAGGGTTAGACTCAGGCTCTTAGGGTTAGGGTTAGACTCAGGCTCTTAGGGTGAGGGTTAGACTCAGGTTCTTCGGGTTAGGGTTAGATTCAGGCTTTTAGGGTTAGGGTTAGACTCAGGCTCTTCGGGTTAGGGTTAGACTCAGGCTCTTCGGGTTAGGGTTCGACTCAGGCTCTTAGGGTTAGGGTTAGACTCAGGCTCTTAGGGTTAGGGTTAGACTCAGGCTCTTAGGGTGAGGGTTAGACTCAGGCTCTTAGGGTTAGGGTTAGACGCAGGCTCTTAGGGTTAGGGTTAGACTCAGGCTCTTCGGGTTAGGGTTAGACTCAGGCTCTTAGGGTTAGGGTTAGACTCAGGCTCTTAGGGTGAGGGTTAGACTCAGGCTCTTAGGGTTAGGGTTAGACTCAGGCTCTTAGGGTGAGGGTTAGACTCAGGCTCTTAGGGTGAGGGTTAGACTCAGGCTCTTCGGGTTAGGGTTAGACTCAGGCTATTAGGGTTAGGGTTAGACTCAGGCTCTTAGGGTTAGGGTTAGACTCAGGCTCTTAGGGTGAGGGTTAGACTCAGGCTCTTAGGGTTAGGGTTAGACTCAGGCTCTTAGGGTTAGGGTTAGACTCAGGCTCTTAGGGTTAGGGTTAGACTCAGGCTCTTAGGGTGAGGGTTAGACTCAGGCTCTTAGGGTTAGGGTTAGACTCAGGCTCTTAGGGTGAGGGTTAGACTCAGGCTCTTAGGGTGAGGGTTAGACTCAGGCTCTTCGGGTTAGAGTTAGACACAGGCTCTTAGGGTTAGGGTTAGACTCAGGCTCTTAGGGTTAGGGTTAGACTCAGGCTCTTAGGGTGGGGGTTAGACTCAGGCTCTTAGGGTGAGGGTTAGACTCAGGCTCTTAGGGTTAGGGTTAGACTCAGGCTCTTCGGGTTAGGGTTAGACTCAGGCTCTTCGGGTTAGGGTTAGACTCAGGCTCTTAGGGTTAGGGTTAGACTCAGGCTCTTAGGGTGAGGGTTAGACTCAGGCTCTTAGGGTGAGGGTTAGACTAAGGCTCTTAGGGTGAGGGTTAGACTCAGGCTCTTAGGGTTAGGGTTAGACTCAGGCTCTTAGGGTTAGGGTTAGACTCAGGCTCTTAGGGTGAGGGTTAGACTCAGGCTCTTAGGGTTAGGGTTAGACTCAGGCTCTTAGGGTTAGGGTTCGACTCAGGCTCTTAGGGTGAGGGTTAGACTCAGGCTCTTAGGTTTCGCTAGATGGCAGCAGCGCTCCACGAACCGGGCGGCTGCAGTACCCAAGTATATTTCGCTAGATGGCAGCAGCGCTCCACCAACAGCGCCGGCTGCAGTACCCAAGTATATTTCGTTAGATGGCAGCAGCGCTCCACCAAAAGGGCGGCTGCAGTACCCAATTACATTTCGCTAGATGGCAGCAGCGCTCCACCAACGGGGCGGCTGCAGTACCCAAGTCTATTTCGCTAGACGGCAGCAGCGCTCCACCAAAAGGGCGGCTGCAGTACCCAATTACATTTCGATAGATGGCAGCAGCGCTCCACCAAAAGGGCGGCTGCAGTACCCAAATATATTTCGCTAGATGCCAGCAGCGCTCCACCAACAGAGCCGGCTGCAGTACCCAATTATATTTCGCTAGATGGCAGCAGCGCTCCACCAACCGGGCGGCTGCAGTACCCAATTACATTTCGCTAGATGGCAGCAGCGCTCCACCAACAGAGCCGGCTGCAGTACCCAAATATATTTCGCTAGATGGCAGCAGCGCTCCACCAACAGCGCCGGCTGCAGTACCCAAGTATATTTCGCTAGATGGCAGCAGCGCTCCACCAACCGGGCGGCTGCAGTACCCAAGTATATTTCGCTAGATGGCAGCAGCGCTCCACCAAAAGGGCGGCTGCAGTACCCAATTACATTTCGCTAGATGGCAGCAGCGCTCCACCAAACGGCCGGCTGCAGTACCCAATTACATTTCGCTAGATGGCAGCAGCGCTCCACCAAAAGGGCGGCTGCAGTACCCAAATATATTTCGCTAGATGGCAGCAGCGCTCCACCAAAAGGGCGGCTGCAGTACCCAAATATATTTCGCTAGATGGCAGCAGCGGTCCACCAAACGGCCGGCTGCAGTACCCAATTACATTTCGCTAGATGGCAGCAGCGCTCCACCAAAAGGGCCGGCTGCAGTACCCAAATATATTTCGCGAGACGGCAACAGCGCTCCACCAAAAGGCCGGCTGCAGTACCCAAATATATTTCGCTAGATGGCAGCAGCGCTCCACCAACAGGGCCGGCTGCACTACCCAAATATATTTCGCTAGATGGCAGCAGCGCACCACCAACCGGGCCGGCTGCAGTACCCAATTACATTTCGCTAGATGGCAGCAGCGTTCCACCAAGAGCGCCGGCTGCAGTACCCTAGTATATTTCGCTAGATAGCAGCAGCGCTCCACCAAAAGGGTTAGGGTTGGACTCAGGCTCTTAGGGTTAGGGTTAGACTCAGGCTCTTAGGGTTAGGGTTAGACTCAGGCTCTTAGGGTTAGGGTTGGACTCAGGCTCTTCGGGTTAGGGTTAGACTCAGGCTCTTAGGGTTAGGGTTAGACTCAGGCTCTTAGGGTTAGGGTTAGACTCAGGCTCTTAGGGTGAGGGTTAGACTCAGGCTCTTAGGGTGAGGGTTAGACTCAGGCTCTTAGGGTTAGGGTTAGACTCAGGCTCTTAGGGTGAGGGTTAGACTCAGGCTCTTAGGGTTAGGGTTAGACTCAGGCTCTTAGGGTGAGGGTTAGACTCAGGCTCTTAGGGCGAGGGTTAGACTCAGGCTCTTAGGGTTAGGGTTAGACTCAGGCTCTTAGGGTTAGGGTTAGACTCAGGCTCTTAGGGTTAGGGTTAGACTCAGGCTCTTAGGGTTAGGGTTAGACTCAGGCTCTTAGGGTGAGGGTTAGACTCAGGCTCTTAGGGTGAGGGTTAGACTCAGGCTCTTAGGGTTAGGGTTAGACTCAGGCTCTTCGGGTTAGGGTTAGACTCAGGCTCTTAGGGTGAGGGTTAGACTCAGGCTCTTAGGGTTAGGGTTAGACTCAGGCTCTTAGGGTGAGGGTTAGACTCAGGCTCTTAGGGTGAGGGTTAGACTCAGGCTCTTCGGGTTAGGGTTAGACTCAGGCTCTTAGGGTGAGGGTTAGACTCAGGCTCTTAGGGTTAGGGTTAGACTCAGGCTCTTAGGGTGAGGGTTAGACTCAGGCTCTTAGGGTGAGGGTTAGACTAAGGCTCTTAGGGTGAGGGTTAGACTCAGGCTTTTAGGGTTAGGGTTAGACTCAGGCTCTTAGGGTTAGGGTTAGACTCAGGCTCTTAGGGTTAGGGTTAGACTCAGGCTCTTAGGGTTAGGGTTAGACTCAGGCTCTTAGGGTTAGGGTTAGACTCAGGCTCTTAGGGTTAGGGTTCGACTCAGGCTCTTCGGGTGAGGGTTAGACTCAGGCTCTTAGGGTTAGGGTTAGACTCAGGCTCTTAGGGTGAGGGTTAGACTCAGGCTCTTAGGGTTAGGGTTAGACGCAGGCTCTTAGGGTTAGGGTTAGACTCAGGCTCTTAGGGTTAGGGTTAGACTCAGGCTCTTAGGGTTAGGGTTAGACTCAGGCTCTTAGGGTTAGGGTTAGACTCAGGCTCTTAGAGTTTAGGGTTAGACTCAGGCTCTTAGGGTGAGGGTTAGACTCAGGCTCTTAGGGTGAGGGTTAGACTCAGGTTCTTCGGGTTAGGGTTAGATTCAGGCTTTTAGGGTTAGGGTTAGACTCAGGCTCTTCGGGTTAGGGTTAGACTCAGGCTCTTCGGGTTAGGGTTCGACTCAGGCTCTTAGGGTTAGGGTTAGACTCAGGCTCTTAGGGTTAGGGTTAGACTCAGGCTCTTAGGGTGAGGGTTAGACTCAGGCTCTTAGGGTTAGGGTTAGACGCAGGCTCTTAGGGTTAGGGTTAGACTCAGGCTCTTAGGGTTAGGGTTAGACTCAGGCTCTTAGGGTTAGGGTTAAACTCAGGCTCTTAGGGTGAGGGTTAGACTCAGGCTCTTAGGGTTAGGGTTAGACTCAGGCTCTTAGGGTGAGGGTTAGACTCAGGCTCTTAGGGTTAGGGTTCGACTCAGGCTCTTAGGGTTAGGGTTCGACTCAGGCTCTTAGGGTGAGGGTTAGACTCAGGCTCTTAGGGTGAGGGTTAGACTCAGGCTCTTCGGGTTAGGGTTAGACTCAGGCTCTTAGGGTTAGGGTTAGACTCAGGCTCTTAGGGTGAGGGTTAGACTCAGGCTCTTAGGGTGAGGGTTAGACTCAGGCTCTTAGGGTTAGGGTTAGACTCAGGCTCTTCGGGTTAGGGTTAGACTCAGGCTCTTAGGGTGAGGGTTAGACTCAGGCTCTTAGGGTTAGGGTTAGACTCAGGCTCTTAGGGTGAGGGTTAGACTCAGGCTCTTAGGGTGAGGGTTAGACTAAGGCTCTTAGGGTGAGGGTTAGACTCAGGCTCTTAGGGTTAGGGTTAGACTCAGGCTCTTAGGGTTAGGGTTAGACTCAGGCTCTTAGGGTTAGGGTTAGACTCAGGCTCTTAGGGTGAGGGTTAGACTCAGGCTCTTAGGGTTAGGGTTAGACTCAGGCTCTTAGGGTTAGGGTTCGACTCAGGCTCTTAGGGTGAGGGTTAGACTCAGGCTCTTCGGGTTAGGGTTAGACTCAGGCTCTTAGGGTTAGGGTTAGACTCAGGCTCTTAGGGCGAGGGTTAGACTCAGGCTCTTAGGGTTAGGGTTAGACTCAGGCTCTTAGGGTTAGGGTTAGACTCAGGCTCTTAGGGTGAGGGTTAGACTCAGGCTCTTAGGGTTAGGGTTAGACTCAGGCTCTTAGGGTTAGGGTTAGACTCAGGCTCTTAGGGTTAGGGTTAGACTCAGGCTCTTAGGGTTAGGGTTAGACTCAGGCTCTTAGGGTTAGGGTTAGACTCAGGCTCTTAGGGTTAGGGTTAGACTCAGGCTCTTAGGGTTAGGGTTAGACTCAGGTTCTTCGGGTTAGGGTTAGATTCAGGCTTTTAGGGTTAGGGTTAGACTCAGGCTCTTCGGGTTAGGGTTAGACTCAGGCTCTTAGGGTTAGGGTTAGACTCAGGCTCTTAGGGTTAGGGTTAGACTCAGGCTCTTAGGGTGAGGGTTAGACTCAGGCTCTTAGGGTGAGGGTTAGACTCAGGCTCTTCGGGTTAGGGTTAGACTCAGGCTCTTAGGGTGAGGGTTAGACTCAGGCTCTTAGGGTTAGGGTTAGACTCAGGCTCTTAGGGTGAGGGTTAGACTCAGGCTCTTAGGGTGAGGGTTAGACTCAGGCTCTTAGGGTTAGGGTTAGACTCAGGCTCTTCGGGTTAGGGTTAGACTCAGGCTCTTAGGGTGAGGGTTAGACTCAGGCTCTTAGGGTTAGGGTTAGACTCAGGCTCTTAGGGTGAGGGTTAGACTCAGGCTCTTAGGGTGAGGGTTAGACTAAGGCTCTTAGGGTGAGGGTTAGACTCAGGCTCTTAGGGTTAGGGTTAGACTCAGGCTCTTAGGGTTAGGGTTAGACTCAGGCTCTTAGGGTTAGGGTTAGACTCAGGCTCTTAGGGTGAGGGTTAGACTCAGGCTCTTCGGGTGAGGGTTAGACTCAGGCTCTTAGGGTGAGGGTTAGACTCAGGCTCTTAGGGTGAGGGTTAGACTCAGGCTCTTAGGGTTAGGGTTAGACGCAGGCTCTTAGGGTTAGGGTTAGACTCAGGCTCTTAGGGCGAGGGTTAGACTCAGGCTCTTAGGGTGAGGGTTAGACTCAGGCTCTTAGGGTTAGGGTTAGACTCAGGCTCTTAGGGTGAGGGTTAGACTCAGGCTCTTCGGGTTAGGGTTAGACTCAGGCTCTTAGGGTTAGGGTTAGACTCAGGCTCTTAGAGTTTAGGGTTAGACTCAGGCTCTTAGGGTTAGGGTTAGACTCAGGCTCTTAGGGTGAGGGTTAGACTCAGGTTCTTCGGGTTAGGGTTAGATTCAGGCTTTTAGGGTTAGGGTTAGACTCAGGCTCTTCGGGTTAGGGTTAGACTCAGGCTCTTCGGGTTAGGGTTCGACTCAGGCTCTTAGGGTTAGGGTTAGACTCAGGCTCTTAGGGTTAGGGTTAGACTCAGGCTCTTAGGGTGAGGGTTAGACTCAGGCTCTTAGGGTTAGGGTTAGACGCAGGCTCTTAGGGTTAGGGTTAGACTCAGGCTCTTAGGGTTAGGGTTAGACTCAGGCTCTTAGGGTTAGGGTTAGACTCAGGCTCTTAGGGTGAGGGTTAGACTCAGGCTCTTAGGGTTAGGGTTAGACTCAGGCTCTTAGAGTTAGGGTTAGACTCAGGCTCTTAGGGTGAGGGTTAGACTCAGGCTCTTCGGGTTAGGGTTAGACTCAGGCTATTAGGGTTAGGGTTAGACTCAGGCTCTTAGGGTTAGGGTTAGACTCAGGCTCTTAGGGTGAGGGTTAGACTCAGGCTCTTAGGGTTAGGGTTAGACTCAGGCTCTTAGGGTTAGGGTTAGACTCAGGCTCTTAGGGTTAGGGTTAGACTCAGGCTCTTAGGGTGAGGGTTAGACTCAGGCTCTTAGGGTTAGGGTTAGACTCAGGCTCTTAGGGTGAGGGTTAGACTCAGGCTCTTAGGGTGAGGGTTAGACTCAGGCTCTTCGGGTTAGAGTTAGACACAGGCTCTTAGGGTTAGGGTTAGACTCAGGCTCTTAGGGTGGGGGTTAGACTCAGGCTCTTAGGGTGAGGGTTAGACTCAGGCTCTTAGGGTTAGGGTTAGACTCAGGCTCTTCGGGTTAGGGTTAGACTCAGGCTCTTAGGGTTAGGGTTAGACTCAGGCTCTTAGGGTTAGGGTTAGACTCAGGCTCTTAGGGTGAGGGTTAGACTCAGGCTCTTAGGGTGAGGGTTAGACTAAGGCTCTTAGGGTGAGGGTTAGACTCAGGCTCTTAGGGTTAGGGTTAGACTCAGGCTCTTAGGGTTAGGGTTAGACTCAGGCTCTTAGGGTGAGGGTTAGACTCAGGCTCTTAGGGTTAGGGTTAGACTCAGGCTCTTAGGGTTAGGGTTCGACTCAGGCTCTTAGGGTGAGGGTTAGACTCAGGCTCTTAGGTTTCGCTAGATGGCAGCAGCGCTCCACGAACCGGGCGGCTGCAGTACCCAAGTATATTTCGCTAGATGGCAGCAGCGCTCCACCAACAGCGCCGGCTGCAGTACCCAAGTATATTTCGTTAGATGGCAGCAGCGCTCCACCAAAAGGGCGGCTGCAGTACCCAATTACATTTCGCTAGATGGCAGCAGCGCTCCACCAACGGGGCGGCTGCAGTACCCAAGTATATTTCGCTAGACGGCAGCAGCGCTCCACCAAAAGGGCGGCTGCAGTACCCAATTACATTTCGATAGATGGCAGCAGCGCTCCACCAAAAGGGCGGCTGCAGTACCCAAATATATTTCGCTAGATGCCAGCAGCGCTCCACCAACAGAGCCGGCTGCAGTACCCAATTATATTTCGCTAGATGGCAGCAGCGCTCCACCAACCGGGCGGCTGCAGTACCCAATTACATTTCGCTAGATGGCAGCAGCGCTCCACCAACAGAGCCGGCTGCAGTACCCAAATATATTTCGCTAGATGGCAGCAGCGCTCCACCAACAGCGCCGGCTGCAGTACCCAAGTATATTTCGCTAGATGGCAGCAGCGCTCCACCAACCGGGCGGCTGCAGTACCCAAGTATATTTCGCTAGATGGCAGCAGCGCTCCACCAAAAGGGCGGCTGCAGTACCCAATTACATTTCGCTAGATGGCAGCAGCGCTCCACCAAACGGCCGGCTGCAGTACCCAATTACATTTCGCTAGATGGCAGCAGCGCTCCACCAAAAGGGCGGCTGCAGTACCCAAATATATTTCGCTAGATGGCAGCAGCGCTCCACCAAAAGGGCGGCTGCAGTACCCAAATATATTTCGCTAGATGGCAGCAGCGGTCCACCAAACGGCCGGCTGCAGTACCCAATTACATTTCGCTAGATGGCAGCAGCGCTCCACCAAAAGGGCCGGCTGCAGTACCCAAATATATTTCGCGAGACGGCAACAGCGCTCCACCAAAAGGCCGGCTGCAGTACCCAAATATATTTCGCTAGATGGCAGCAGCGCTCCACCAACAGGGCCGGCTGCACTACCCAAATATATTTCGCTAGATGGCAGCAGCGCACCACCAACCGGGCCGGCTGCAGTACCCAATTACATTTCGCTAGATGGCAGCAGCGCTCCACCAAAAGGTCGTCTGCAGTACCCAAATATATTTCGCTAGATGGCAGCAGCGTTCCACCAAGAGCGCCGGCTGCAGTACCCTAGTATATTTCGCTAGATAGCAGCAGCGCTCCACCAAAAGGGTTAGGGTTGGACTCAGGCTCTTAGGGTTAGGGTTAGACTCAGGCTCTTAGGGTTAGGGTTAGACTCAGGCTCTTAGGGTTAGGGTTGGACTCAGGCTCTTCGGGTTAGGGTTAGACTCAGGCTCTTAGGGTTAGGGTTAGACTCAGGCTCTTAGGGTTAGGGTTAGACTCAGGCTCTTAGGGTGAGGGTTAGACTCAGGCTCTTAGGGTGAGGGTTAGACTCAGGCTCTTAGGGTTAGGGTTAGACTCAGGCTCTTAGGGTGAGGGTTAGACTCAGGCTCTTAGGGTTAGGGTTAGACTCAGGCTCTTAGGGTGAGGGTTAGACTCAGGCTCTTAGGGCGAGGGTTAGACTCAGGCTCTTAGGGTTAGGGTTAGACTCAGGCTCTTAGGGTTAGGGTTAGACTCAGGCTCTTAGGGTTAGGGTTAGACTCAGGCTCTTAGGGTTAGGGTTAGACTCAGGCTCTTAGGGTGAGGGTTAGACTCAGGCTCTTAGGGTTAGGGTTAGACTCAGGCTCTTCGGGTTAGGGTTAGACTCAGGCTCTTAGGGTGAGGGTTAGACTCAGGCTCTTAGGGTTAGGGTTAGACTCAGGCTCTTAGGGTGAGGGTTAGACTCAGGCTCTTAGGGTGAGTGTTAGACTAAGGCTCTTAGGGTGAGGGTTAGACTCAGGCTCTTAGGGTTAGGGTTAGACTCAGGCTCTTAGGGTTAGGGTTAGACTCAGGCTCTTAGGGTGAGGGTTAGACTCAGGCTCTTAGGGTTAGGGTTAGACTCAGGCTCTTAGGGTTAGGGTTCGACTCAGGCTCTTAGGGTGAGGGTTAGACTCAGGCTCTTAGGTTTCGCTAGATGGCAGCAGCGCTCCACCAACCGGGCGGCTGCAGTACCCAAGTATATTTCGCTAGATGGCAGCAGCGCTCCACCAACAGCGCCGGCTGCAGTACCCAAGTATATTTCGCTAGATGGCAGCAGCGCTCCACCAACGGGGCCGGCTGCAGTACCCAAGTATATTTCGCTAGATGGCAGCAGCGCTCCACCAAAAGGGCGGCTGCAGTACCCAATTACATTTCGCTAGATGGCAGCAGCGCTCCACCAACGGGGCGGCTGCAGTACCCAAGTCTATTTCGCTAGACGGCAGCAGCGCTCCACCAAAAGGGCGGCTGCAGTACCCAATTACATTTCGATAGATGGCAGCAGCGCTCCACCAAAAGGGCGGCTGCAGTACCCAAATATATTTCGCTAGATGCCAGCAGCGCTCCACCAACAGAGCCGGCTGCAGTACCCAATTATATTTCGCTAGATGGCAGCAGCGCTCCACCAACCGGTCGGCTGCAGTACCCAATTACATTTCGCTAGATGGCAGCAGCGCTCCACCAACAGAGCCGGCTGCAGTACCCAAATATATTTCGCTAGATGGCAGCAGCGCTCCACCAACAGCGCCGGCTGCAGTACCCAAGTATATTTCGCTAGATGGCAGCAGCGCTCCACCAACCGGGCGGCTGCAGTACCCAAGTATATTTCGCTAGATGGCAGCAGCGCTCCACCAAAAGGGCGGCTGCAGTACCCAATTACATTTCGCTAGATGGCAGCAGCGCTCCACCAAACGGCCGGCTGCAGTACCCAATTACATTTCGCTAGATGGCAGCAGCGCTCCACCAAAAGGGCGGCTGCAGTACCCAAATATATTTCGCTAGATGGCAGCAGCGCTCCACCAAAAGGGCGGCTGCAGTACCCAAATATATTTCGCTAGATGGCAGCAGCGGTCCACCAAACGGCCGGCTGCAGTACCCAATTACATTTCGCTAGATGGCAGCAGCGCTCCACCAAAAGGGCCGGCTGCAGTACCCAAATATATTTCGCGAGACGGCAACAGCGCTCCACCAAAAGGCCGGCTGCAGTACCCAAATATATTTCGCTAGATGGCAGCAGCGCTCCACCAACAGGGCCGGCTGCACTACCCAAATATATTTCGCTAGATGGCAGCAGCGCTCCACCAACCGGGCCGGCTGCAGTACCCAATTACATTTCGCTAGATGGCAGCAGCGCTCCACCAAAAGGTCGTCTGCAGTACCCAAATATATTTCGCTAGATGGCAGCAGCGTTCCACCAAGAGCGCCGGCTGCAGTACCCTAGTATATTTCGCTAGATAGCAGCAGCGCTCCACCAAAAGGGTTAGGGTTAGACTCAGGCTCTTAGGGTTAGGGTTAGACTCAGGCTCTTAGGGTTAGGGTTGGACTCAGGCTCTTCGGGTTAGGGTTAGACTCAGGCTCTTAGGGTTAGGGTTAGACTCAGGCTCTTAGGGTTAGGGTTAGACTCAGGCTCTTAGGGTTAGGGTTAGACTCAGGCTCTTAGGGTGAGGGTTAGACTCAGGCTCTTAGGGTTAGGGTTAGACTCAGGCTCTTAGGGTGAGGGTTAGACTCAGGCTCTTAGGGCGAGGGTTAGACTCAGGCTCTTAGGGTTAGGGTTAGACTCAGGCTCTTAGGGTTAGACTCAGACTCAGGCTCTTAGGGTTAGGGTTAGACTCAGGCTCTTCGGGTTAGGGTTAGACTCAGGCTCTTAGGGTTAGGGTTAGACTCAGGCTCTTAGGGTGAGGGTTAGACTCAGGCTCTTAGGGTTAGGGTTAGACTCAGGCTCTTAGGGTGAGGGTTCGACTCAGGCTCTTAGGGTGAGGGTTAGACTCAGGCTCTTAGGGTTAGGGTTAGACTCAGGCTCTTAGGGTTAGGGTTAGACTCAGGCTCTTAGAGTTAGGGTTAGACTCAGGCTCTTCGGGTTAGGGTTAGACTCAGGCTCTTAGGGTTAGGGTTAGACTCAGGCTCTTAGGGTTAGGGTTAGACTCAGGCTCTTCGGGTTAGGGTTAGACTCAGGCTCTTAGGGTTAGGGTTAGACTCAGGCTCTTAGGGTTAGGGTTAGACTCAGGCTCTTAGGGTTAGGGTTAGACTCAGGCTCTTAGGGTTAGGGTTAGACTCAGGCTCTTAGGGTTAGGGTTAGACTCAGGCTCTTAGGGTTAGGGTTAGACTCAGGCTCTTAGGGTGAGGGTTAGACTCAGGCTCTTCGGGTTAGGGTTAGACTCAGGCTCTTAGGGTTAGGGTTAGACTCAGGCTCTTAGGGTTAGGGTTAGACTCAGGCTCTTAGGGTGAGGGTTAGACTCAGGCTCTTAGGGTGAGGGTTAGACTCAGGCTCTTAGGGTTAGGGTTAGACTCAGGCTCTTCGGGTTAGGGTTAGACTCAGGCTCTTCGGGTGAGGGTTAGACTCAGGCTCTTAGGGTTAGGGTTAGACTCAGGCTCTTAGGGTGAGGGTTAGACTCAGGCTCTTAGGGTGAGGGTTAGACTAAGGCTCTTAGGGTGAGGGTTAGACTCAGGCTCTTAGGGTTAGGGTTAGACTCAGGCTCTTAGGGTTAGGGTTAGACTCAGGCTCTTAGGGTGAGGGTTAGACTCAGGCTCTTAGGGTTAGGGTTAGACTCAGGCTCTTAGGGTTAGGGTTAGACTCAGGCTCTTAGGGTTAGGGTTCGACTCAGGCTCTTAGGGTGAGGGTTAGACTCAGGCTCTTAGGGTGAGGGTTAGACTCAGGCTCTTAGGGTTAGGGTTAGACGCAGGCTCTTAGGGTTAGGGTTAGACTCAGGCTCTTAGGGCGAGGGTTAGACTCAGGCTCTTAGGGTTAGGGTTAGACTCAGGCTCTTAGGGTTAGGGTTAGACTCAGGCTCTTAGGGTGAGGGTTAGACTCAGGCTCTTCGGGTTAGGGTTAGATTCAGGCTTTTAGGGTTAGGGTTAGACTCAGGCTCTTCGGGTTAGGGTTAGACTCAGGCTCTTCGGGTTAGGGTTAGACTCAGGCTCTTAGGGTTAGGGTTAGACTCAGGCTCTTAGGGTTAGGGTTAGACTCAGGCTCTTAGGGTGAGGGTTAGACTCAGGCTCTTAGGGTTAGGGTTAGACGCAGGCTCTTAGGGTTAGGGTTAGACTCAGGCTCTTAGAATTAGGGTTAGACTCAGGCTCTTAGGGTTAGGGTTAGACTCAGGCTCTTAGGGTGAGGGTTAGACTCAGGCTCTTAGGGTTAGGGTTAGACTCAGGCTCTTAGGGTGAGGGTTAGACTCAGGCTCTTAGGGTGAGGGTTAGACTCAGGCTCTTCGGGTTAGGGTTAGACTCAGGCTCTTAGGGTTAGGGTTAGACTCAGGCTCTTCGGGTTAGGGTTAGACTCAGGCTCTTCGGGTGAGGGTTAGACTCAGGCTCTTAGGGTTAGGGTTAGACTCAGGCTCTTAGGGTTAGGGTTAGACTCAGGCTCTTAGGGTTAGGGTTAGACTCAGGCTCTTAGGGTTAGGGTTAGACTCAGGCTCTTAGGGTTAGGTTTAGACTCAGGCTCTTAGGGTGAGGGTTAGACTCAGGCTCTTAGGGTGAGGGTTAGACTCAGGCTCTTACGGTTAGGGTTAGACTCAGGCTCTTAGGGTTAGGGTTAGACTCAGGCTCTTAGGGTTAGGGTTAGACTCAGGCTCTTAGGGTGAGGGTTAGACTCAGGCTCTTAGGGTGAGGGTTAGACTCAGGCTCTTAGGGTTAGGGTTAGACTCAGGCTCTTCGGGTTAGGGTTAGACTCAGGCTCTTCGGGTTAGGGTTAGACTCAGGCTCTTAGGGTTAGGGTTAGACTCAGGCTCTTAGGGTGAGGGTTAGACTCAGGCTCTTAGGGTGAGGGTTAGACTAAGGCTCTTAGGGTGAGGGTTAGACTCAGGCTCTTAGGGTTAGGGTTAGACTCAGGCTCATAGGGTTAGGGTTAGACTCAGGCTCTTAGGGTTAGGGTTAGACTCAGGCTCTTAGGGTGAGGGTTAGACTCAGGCTCTTAGGGTTAGGGTTAGACTCAGGCTCTTAGGGTTAGGGTTAGACTCAGGCTCTTAGGGTTAGGGTTCGACTCAGGCTCTTAGGGTGAGGGTTAGACTCAGGCTCTTAGGTTTCGCTAGATGGCAGCAGCGCTCCACCAACCGGGCGGCTGCAGTACCCAAGTATATTTCGCTAGATGGCAGCAGCGCTCCACCAACAGCGCCGGCTGCAGTACCCAAGTATATTTCGCTAGATGCAGCAGCGCTCCACCAACGGGGCCGGCTGCAGTACCCAAATATATTTTGCTAGACGGCAGCAGCGCTCCACCAACAGCGCCGGCTGCAGTACCCAAGTATATTTCGCTAGATGGCAGCAGCGCTCCACCAACCGGGCGGCTGCAGTACCCAAATATATTTCGCTAGATGGCAGCAGCGCTCCACCAACAGGGCCGGCTGCACTACCCAAATATATTTCGCTTAATGGCAGCAGCGCACCACCAACCGGGCCGGCTGCAGTACCCAATTACATTTCGCTAGATGGCAGAAGCGCTCCACCAAAAGGGCGGCTGCAGTACCCAAATATATTTCGCTAGATGGCAGCAGCGCTCCACCAAAAGGGCGGCTGCAGTACCCAAGTATATTTCGCTAGATGGCAGCAGCGCTCCACCAACCGGGCCGCCGGCAGTACCCAAGTATATGCCGCTAGATGGCAGCAGCGCTCCACCAAAAGGGCGGCTGCAGTACCCAATTACATTTCGCTAGATGGCAGCAGCGCTCCACCAGAAGGGCGGCTGCAGTACCCAATTACATTTCGCTAGATGGCAGCAGCGCTCCACCAAACGGGCGGCTACAGTACCCAATTACATTTCGCTAGATGGCAGCAGCACTCCACCAACAGGGCCGGCTGCAGTACCCAAATATATTTCGCTAGATGGCAGCAGCGCTCCACCAAAAGGGCGGCTGCAGTACCCAAATATATTTCGCTAGATGGCAGCAGCGCTCCACCAACAGCGCCGGCTGCAGTACCCAATTACATTTCGCTAGATGGCAGCAGCGCTCCACCAACAGGGCGGCTGCAGTACCCAATTACATTTCGCTAGATGGCAGCAGAGCTCCACCAAAAGGGCCGGCTGCAGTACCCAAATATATTTCGCGAGACGGCAGCAGCGCTCCACCAACCGGGCCGGCTGCAGTACCCAAATATATTTCGCTAGATGGCAGCAGCGCTCCACCAAAAGGGTTAGGGTTAGACTCAGGCTCTTAGGGTTAGGGTTAGACTCAGGCTCTTAGGGTGAGGGTTAGACTCAGGCTCTTAGGGTGAGGGTTAGACTCAGGCTCTTAGGGTTAGGGTTAGACTCAGGCTCTTAGGGTTAGGGTTAGACTCAGGCTCTTAGAGTTAGGGTTAGACTCAGGCTCTTCGGGTTAGGGTTAGACTCAGGCTCTTAGGGTTAGGGTTAGACTCAGGCTCTTCGGGTTAGGGTTAGACGCAGGCTCTTCGGGTTAGGGTTAGACTCAGGCTCTTAGGGTTAGGGTTAGACTCAGTACTATATATTTGGGTACTGCAGCCGCCGCTGTTGGTGGAGCGCTGCTGCCATCTAGCGAAATGTAATTGGGTACTGCAGCCGGCGCTGTTGGTGGAGCGCTGCTGCCATCTAGCGAAATATACTTGGGTACTGCAGCCGGCCCTGTTGGTGGAGCGCTGCTGCCATCTAGCGAAATGTAATTGGGTACTGCAGCCGCCCTTTTGGTGTAGCGCTGCTGCCATCTAGCGAAATATACTTGGGTACTGCAGCCGGCGCTGTTGGTGGAGCGCTGCTGCCATCTAGCGAAATGTAATTGAGTACTGCAGCCGCCCTTTTGGTGGAGCGCTGCTGCCATCTAGCGAAATGTATTGGGTACTGCAGCCGCCCTTTTGGTGGAGCGCTGCTGCCATCTAGCGACATATACTTGGGTACTGCAGCCGGCGCTGTTGGTGGAGCGCTGCTGCCATCTAGCGAAATATATTTGGGTACTGCGGCCGCCCGGTTGCTGGAGCGCTGCTGCCATCTAGCGAAATATACTTGGGTACTGCAGCCGGCCCTGTTGGTGGAGCGCTGCTGCCATCTAGCGAAATGTAGTTGGGTACTGCAGCCGTCCTTCTGGTGGAGCGCTGCTGCCATCTAGCGAAATATATTTGGGTACTGCAGCCGCCCTTTTGGTGGAGCGCTGCTGCCATCTAGCGAAATATACTTGGGTACTGCAACCGGCCCTGTTGGTGGAGCGCTGCTGCCATCTAGCGAAATATATTTGGGTACTGCAGCCGGCCCTTTTTGTGGAGCGCTGCTGCCATCTAGCAAAATGTAATTGGGTACTGCAGCCGCCCTTTTGGTGGAGCGCTGCTGCCATCTAGCGAAATGTAATTGGGTACTGCAGCCGGCGCTGTTGGTGGAGCGCTGCTGCCATCTAGCGAAATATACTTGGGTACTGCAGCCGGCCCTGTTGGTGGAGCGCTGCTGCCATCTAGCGAAATATATTTGGGTACTGCAGGCGGCCCCTTTTGGTGGAGCGCTGCTGCCATCTAGCGAAATATATTTGGGTACTGCAGCCGGCTCTGTTGGTGGAGCGCTGCTGCCATCTAGCGAAATATACTTGGGTACTTCAGCCGGCCGGTTGGTGGAGCGCTGCTGCCATCTAGCGAAATATAATTGGGTACTGCAGCCGCCCTTTTGGTGGAGCGCTGCTGCCATCTAGCGAAATGTAATTGGGTACTGCAGCCGCCCTTTTGGTGGAGCGCTGCTGCCATCTAGCGAAATATATTTGGGTACTGCAGCCGCCCTTTTGGTGGAGCGCTGCTGCCATCTAGCGAAATATATTTGGGTACTGCAGCCGGCTCTGTTGGTGGAGCGCTGCTGCCATCTAGCGAAATATACTTGGGTACTTCAGCCGGGGTTAGGGTTAGGGTTAAGGTTAGACTGTTAGGGTTAGGGTTAGGGTTAGACTCTTAGGGTTAGACTCTTAGGGCTAGGGTTAGACTCTTAGGGTTAGGGTTAGGGTTAGGGTTAGGGTTAGACTCTTAGGGTTAGGGTTAGACTCTTAGGGTTAGGGTTAGGTTTAGGGTTAGACTCTTAGGGTTAGGGTTAGACTCTTAGGGTTAGGGTAGGGTTAGGGTTAGACTCTTAGGGTTAGGGTTAGGGTTAGTGTTAGACTCTTAGGGATAGGGTCAGGGTTAGGGTTAGGGTTAGGGTTAGACTCTTAGGGTTAGGGTTAGGGTTAAGGTTAGACTCTTAGTGTTAGGGTTAGACGCTTAGGGTTAGGGTCAGGGTTAGGGTTAGGGTTAGGGTTAGGGTTAGACTCTTAGGGTTAGGGTTAGGGTTAAGGTTAGACTCTTAGTGTTAGGGTTAGACTCTTAGGGTTAGGGTTAGGGTTAGACTCTTAGGGTTAGGGTTAGGGTTAGACTCTTAGGGTTAGGGTTAGGGTTAGGGTTAGACTCTTAGGGTTAGACTCTTAGGGTTAGACTGTTAGGGTTAGGGTTAGGGTTAGACTCTTAGGGTTAGGGTTAGACTCTTAGGGTTAGGGTTAGGGTTAGGGTTAGACTCAGGGTTAGGGTTAGACTCTTAGGGTTAGGGTTAGGGTTAGGGTTAGACTGTTAGGGTTAGGGTTAGGGTTAGGGTTAGACTCTTAGGGTTAAACTCTTATGTTTAGGGTTAGACTGTTAGGGTTAGAGTTAGGGTTAGGGTTAGACTCTTAGGGTTAGACTCTTAGGGTTAGGGTTAGACTGTTAGGGTTAGGGTTAGGGTTAGACTCTTAGGGTTAGGGTTAGACTCTTAGAGTTAGGGTTAGGGTTAGGGTTAGGGTTAGACTGTTAGGGTTAGGGTTAGGGTTAGACTCGTAGGGTTAGGGTTAGACTCAGGCTCTTAGGGTTAGGGTTAGACTCAGGCTCTTAGGGTTAGGGTTAGACTCAGGCTCTTAGGGTGAGGGTTAGACTCAGGCTCTTCGGGTTAGGGTTCGACTCAGGCTCTTAGGGTTAGGGTTAGACTCAGGCTCTTAGGGTGAGGGTTAGACTCAGGCTCGTAGGGTTAGGGTTAGACTCAGGCTCTTAGGGTGAGGGTTAGACTCAGGCTCTTAGGGTGAGGGTTAGACTCAGGCTCTTAGGGTTAGGGTTAGACTCAGGCTCTTCGGGTTAGGGTTAGACTCAGGCTCTTAGGGTTAGGGTTAGACTCAGGCTCTTAGGGTGAGGGGTAGACTCAGGCTCTTAGGGTGAGGGTTACACTCAGGCTCTTAGGGTTAGGGTTAGACTCAGGCTCTTAGGGTGAGGGTTAGACTCAGGCTCTTAGGGTTAGGGTTAGACTCAGGCTCTTAGGGTTAGGGTTAGACTCAGGCTCTTAGGGTGAGGGTTAGACTCAGGCTCTTAGGGTTAGGGTTAGACTCAGGCTCTTAGGTTTCGCTAGATGGCAGCAGCGCTCCACCAACCGGGCGGCTGCAGTACCCAAGTATATTTCGCTAGATGGCAGCAGCGCTCCACCAACAGCGCCGGCTGCAGTACCCAAGTATATTTCGCTAGATGGCAGCAGCGCTCCACCAACAGCGCCGGCTGCAGTACCCAAATATATTTCGCTAGATGGCAGCAGCGCTCCACCAAAAGGGCGCCTGCAGTACCCAATTACATTTCGCTAGATGGCAGCAGCGCTCCACCAAACGGGGCGGCTGCAGTACCCAAGTATATTTCGCTAGACGGCAGCAGCGCTCCACCAAAAGGGCGGCTGCAGTACCCAATTACGTTTCGCTAGATGGCAGCAGCGCTCCACCAAAAGGGCGGCTGCAGTACCCAAGTATATTTCGCTAGATGCCAGAAGCGCTCCACCAACAGAGCCGGCTGCAGTACCCAATTATATTTCGCTAGATGGCAGCAGCGCTCCACCAAACGGGCGGCTGCAGTACCCAATTACATTTCGCTAGATGGCAGCAGCGCTCCACCAACAGCGCCGGCTACAGTACCCAAGTATATTTCGCTAGATGGCAGCAGCGCTCCACCAACAGGGCGGCTGCAGTACCCAATTACATTTCGCTAGATGGCAGCAGAGCTCCACCAACAGGGCCGGCTGCAGTACCCAAATATATTTCGCTACATGGCAGCAGCGCTCCACCAACCGGGCCGGCTGCAGTACCCAAATATATTTCGCTAGATGGCAGCAGCGCTCCACCAACAGGGCCGGCTGCACTACCCAAATATATTTCGCTAGATGGCAGCAGCGCACCACCAACCGGGCCGGCTGCAGTACCCAATTACATTTCGCTAGATGGCAGCAGCGCTCCACCAAAAGGGCGGCTGCAGTACCCAAATATATTTCGCTAGATGGCAGCAGCGCTCCACCAAAAGGGTTAGGGTTAGACTCAGGCTCTTAGGGTTAGGGTTAGACTCAGGCTCTTAGGGTTCGGGTTGGACTCAGGCTCTTCGGGTTAGGGTTAGACTCAGGCTATTCGGGTTAGGGTTAGACTCAGGCTCTTAGGGTTAGGCTTAGACTCAGGCTCTTAGGGTTAGGGTTAGACTCAGGCTCTTAGGGTGAGGGTTAGACTCAGGCTCTTCGGGTTAGGGTTAGACTCAGGCTCTTAGGGTTAGGGTTAGACTCAGGCTCTTAGGGTGAGGGTTAGACTAAGGCTCTTAGGGTTAGGGTTAGACTCAGGCTCTTAGGGTGAGGGTTAGACTCAGGCTCTTAGGGTTAGGGTTAGACTCAGGCTCTTCGGGTGAGGGTTAGACTCAGGCTCTTCGGGTTAGGGTTAGACTCAGGCTCTTAGGGTTAGGGTTAGACTCAGGCTCTTAGGGTTAGGGTTAGACTCAGGCTCTTAGGGTGAGGGTTAGACTCAGGCTCTTAGGGTTAGGGTTAGACTCAGGCTCTTCGGGTTAGGGTTAGACTCAGGCTCTTAGGGTTAGGGTTAGACTCAGGCTCTTCGGGTGAGGGTTAGACTCAGGCTCTTAGGGTTAGGGTTAGACTCAGGCTCTTCGGGTTAGGGTTAGACTCAGGCTCTTCGGGTTAGGGTTAGACTCAGGCTCTTAGGGTGAGGGTTAGACTCAGGCTCTTAGGGTTAGGGTTAGACTCAGGCTCTTCGGGTTAGGGTTAGACTCAGGCTCTTAGCGTGAGGGTTAGACTCAGGCTCTTAGGGTTAGGGTTAGACTCAGGCTCTTAGGGTTAGGGTTAGATTCAGGCTCTTAGGGTTAGGGTTAGACTCAGGCTCTTCGGGTTAGGGTTAGACTCAGGCTCTTCGGGTTAGGGTTCGACTAAGGCTCTTAGGGTAAGGGTTAGACTCAGGCTCTTCGGGTTAGGGTTAGACTCAGGCTCTTCGGGTTAGGGTTAGACTCAGGCTCTTAGGGTTAGGGTTAGACTCAGGCTCTTAGGGTGAGGGTTAGACTCAGGCTCTTAGGGTGAGGGTTAGACTCAGGCTCTTCGGGTTAGGGTTAGACTCAGGCTCTTCGGGTTAGGGTTAGACTCAGGCTCTTAGGGTTAGGGTTAGACTCAGGCTCTTAGGGTGAGGGTTAGACTCAGGCTCTTAGGGTTAGGGTTAGACTCAGGCTCTTAGGGTGAGGGTTAGACTCAGGCTCTTAGGGTTAGGGTTGGACTCAGTACTATATATTTGAGTACTGCAGCCGCCGCTGTTGGTGGAGCGCTGCTGCCATCTAGCGAAATATACTTGGGTACTGCAGCCGGCCCTGTTGGTGGAGCGCTGCTGCCATGTAGCGAAATATATTTGGGTACTGCAGCCGGCCCTGTTGGTGGAGCGCTGCTGCCGTCTAGCGAAATACATTTGGGTACTGCAGCCGCCCTTTTGGTGGAGCGCTGCTGCCATCTAGCCAAATATACTTGGGTATTGCAGCCGTCCCTGTTGGTGGAGCTCTGCTGCCATCTAGCGAAATATACTTGGGTACTGCAGCCGCCCGGTTGGTGGAGCGCTGCTGCCATCTAGCGAAATATATTTGGGTACTGCAGCCGGCTCTGTTGGTGGAGCGCTGCTGCCATCTAGCGAAATATACTTGGGTACTTCAGCCGGGGTTAGGGTTAGGGTTAAGGTTAGACTGTTAGGGTTAGGGTTAGGGTTAGACTCTTAGGGTTAGACTCTTAGGGTTAGGGTTAGACTCTTAGGGTTAGGGTTAGGGTTAGACTCTTAGGGTTAGGGTTAGGGTTAGGGTTAGACTCTTAGGGTTAGACTCTTAGGGTTAGGGTAGGGTTAGGGTTAGACTCTTAGGGTTAGGGTTAGGGTTAGGGTTAGACTCTTAGGGTTAGGGTCAGGGTTAGGGTTAGGGTTAGGGTTAGACTCTTAGGGTTAGGGTTAGGGTTAAGGTTAGACACTTAGTGTTAGGGTTAGAATCTTAGGGATAGGGTTAGGGTTACGGTTAGACTCTTAGGGTTAGGGTTAGGGTTAGACTGTTAGGGTTAGGGTTAGGGTTAGGGTTAGACTCTTAGGGTTAAACTCTTATGTTTAGGGTTAGACTGTTAGGGTTAGAGTTAGGGTTAGGTTTAGACTCTTAGGGTTAGACTCTTAGGGTTAGGGTTAGACTGTTAGGGTTAGGGTTAGGGTTAGGGTTAGGGTTAGACTCTTAGGGTTAGGGTTAGACTCTTAGGGTTAGGGTTAGGGTTAGGGTTAGACTCAGGGTTACGGTTAGACTCTTAGGGTTAGGGTTATGGTTAGGGTTAGACTCTTAGGGTTAGGCTTAGGGTTAGGGTTAGACTCTTAGGATTAGGGTTAGGGTTAGGGTTAGGGTTAGGGTTAGGGTTAGGGTTAGACTCAGGCTCTTCGGGTTAGGGTTAGACTCAGGCTCTTAGGGTTAGGGTTAGACGCAGGCTCTTAGGGTTAGGGTTAGATTCAGGCTCTTAGGGTTAGGGATAGACTCAGGCTCTTAGCGTGAGGGTTAGACTCAGGCTCTTAGGGTTAGGGTTAGACTCAGGCTCTTAGGGTGAGGGTTAGACTCAGGCTCTTAGGGTTAGGGTTAGACTCAGGCTCTTCGGGTTAGGGTTAGACTCAGGCTCTTCGGGTTAGGGTTAGACTCAGGCTCTTAGGGTGAGGGTTAGACTCAGGCTCTTAGGGTGAGGGTTAGACTCAGGCTCTTAGGGTTAGGGTTAGACTCAGGCTCTTAGGGTTAGGGTTAGACTCAGTACTATATATTTGGGTACTGCAGCCGCCGCTGTTGGTGGAGCGCTGCTGCCATCTAGCGAAATATACTTGGGTACTGCAGCCGGCCCTGTTGGTGGAGCGCTGCTGCCATGTAGCGAAATATATTTGGGTACTGCAGCCGGCCCTGTTGGTGGAGCGCTGCTGCCATCTAGCGAAATACATTTGGGTACTGCAGCCGCCCTTTTGGTGGAGCGCTGCTGCCATCTAGCCAAATATACTTGGGTATTGCAGCCGTCCCTGTTGGTGGAGCTCTGCTGCCATCTAGCGAAATATACTTGGGTACTGCAGCCGCCCTTTTGGTGAAGCGCTGCTGCCATCTAGCGAAATATACTTGGGTACTGCAGCCGGCGCTGTTGGTGGAGCGCTGCTGCCATCTAGCGAAATGTAATTGGGTACTGCAGCCGCCCGGTTGGTGGAGCGCTGCTGCCATCTAGCGAAATATACTTGGGTACTGCAGCCGGCGCTGTTGGTGGAGCGCTGCTGCCATCTAGCGAAATGTAATTGGGTACTGCAGCCGCCCTTTTGGTGGAGCGCTGCTGCCATCTAGCGAAATGTATTGGGTACTGCAGCCGCCCTTTTGGTGGAGCGCTGCTGCCATCTAGCGACATATACTTGGGTACTGCAGCCGGCGCTGTTGGTGGAGCGCTGCTGCCATCTAGCGAAATATATTTGGGTACTGCGGCCGCCCGGTTGGTGGAGCGCTGCTGCCATCTAGCGAAATATAATTGGGTACTGCAGCCGGCCCTGTTGGTGGAGCGCTGCTGCCATCTAGCGAAATGTAGTTGGGTACTGCAGCCGTCCTTCTGGTGGAGCGCTGCTGCCATCTAGCGAAATATATTTGGGTACTGCAGCCGCCCTTTTGGTGGAGCGCTGCTGCCATCTAGCGAAATATACTTGGGTACTGCAACCGGCCCTGTTGGTGGAGCGCTGCTGCCATCTAGCGAAATGTAATTGGGTACTGCAGCCGCCCTTTTGGTGGAGCGCTGCTGCCATCTAGCGAAATGTAATTGGGTACTGCAGCCGCCCGGTTGGTGGAGCGCTGCTGCCATCTAGCGGCATATACTTGGGTACTGCAGGCGGCCCGGTTGGTGGAGCGCTGCTGCCATCTAGCGAAATATACTTGGGTACTGCAGCCGCCCTTTTGGTGGAGCGCTGCTGCCATCTAGCGAAATATACTTGGGTACTGCAGCCGGCCCTGTTGGTGGAGCGCTGCTGCCATCTAGCGAAATATATTTGGGTACTGCAGGCGGCCCCTTTTGGTGGAGCGCTGCTGCCATCTAGCGAAATATATTTGGGTACTGCAGCCGGCTCTGTTGGTGGAGCGCTGCTGCCATCTAGCGAAATATACTTGGGTACTTCAGCCGGCCGGTTGGTGGAGCGCTGCTGCCATCAAGCGAAATATAATTGGGTACTGCAGCCGCCCGGTTGGTGGAGCGCTGCTGCCATCTAGCGAAATATATTTGGGTACTGCAGCCGCCCTTTTGGTGGAGCGCTGCTGCCATCTAGCGAAATATATTTGGGTACTGCAGCCGGCTCTGTTGGTGGAGCGCTGCTGCCATCTAGCGAAATATACTTGGGTACTTCAGCCGGGGTTAGGGTTAGGGTTAAGGTTAGACTGTTAGGGTTAGGGTTAGGGTTAGACTCTTAGGGTTAGACTCTTAGGGTTAGGGTTAGACTATTAGGGTTAGGGTTAGGGTTAGGGTTAGACTCTTAGGGTTAGGGTTAGACTCTTAGGGTTAGGGTTAGGGTTAGGGTTAGACTCTTAGGGTTAGGGTTAGACTCTTAGGGTTAGGGTAGGGTTAGGGTTAGACTCTTAGGGTTAGGGTTAGGGTTAGGGTTAGACTCTTAAGGTTAGGGTCAGGGTTAGGGTTAGGGTTAGGGTTAGGGTTAGACTCTTAGGGTTAGGGTTA
>NW_027660137.1:26478-47222 GCF_963210335.1 Falco punctatus | reverse complement strand
CAACCTCCCTCGGTCCCCACCTCCAAGACCCACCACGCATCATGTCCGCACCACCTGCTGCATCTCTACCATCGAGGCCAACCCACCATTGCATCCCCACCACCATGTTCAACTGCCCACACAACCACCTGCCACATTCCCAACGCCGCCAAGGCCGACCCACCCTTGACGTCCCCACCACTGCCAAGACCAAAGCACCCACTAGGAGCCCCCACCCACCTCACGGAGGCTGATCTTTGCTGGATAGACAATGTCCGAGCCCTCCCGGCGGAAGACACCATGAGGTTTGTCTTTGAGGACAAAGACGACATCAGCAGGGATGTTGTTGGGGGTCTGGTCGCCCTCCTTGGGGAAGGTGATCTTGGTGCCCTCCTTCCAACCCCGCTTCACCTCGATGGTGAGGATTTTGTCCTCGTTACGCACCGTCTTCCCGTCGGGGTTGAGACGCTTGTGAGAGATCTTCATCTTCTTGGTGCAGCCACTGTAGATCTCCTCCAGGGAGACCTTCAGGTCATAGAGGACTGGGGGGTCTTGCTTACGGCAGGCGCCTTCGGGACCCCCCCGCCCCCGGGGGAAGCCAACGCTACCAAAACCTCCCACATGGAAGGCAGTGAAGGCGTCGTCACCATCGTCATCATCCCCGTTGCGTTGCACGAAGAAGGTGTCGAAGGGGTTGCGACCGTCGAAGAATTCGGCAAACATGGCGTGGGGGTCGCCCCGGAAGGTGTAGGTGAAGGTGGGGCCATTGGACCCCCCCGGGCCAGAGGTGGGGGCACCCCCTTTCAGTCCTGGAAAGGGAAGGAAGGCACATGTCAGCCCCACCGGCCGGTTCCCAAAGCGCCTCGGCATCCACCCAGCTGGGGCAGGGCGTGGGGCGAGACACAGGCAGGGTGTGGGGCAGGCAGGGGGTGGTGGCGGCCTGGCACGGCCCCAGCTGGGAGCGGGAACCGGTTCGGCGCAGGAGGACGCGGCGCAGACAGACGCTGCTGACGGCTGCCAGGCCCAGCCAGGCTCCAACAGGCCCAGCCGGATCCATCGCCACCCCCCGGCACGCCCCGGCACGGCGCCCAGCACCCCCGGGCCCCAGCACCCCTGCCTGCACCCATCCACCCCCAGCTGGCTCCCCCAGGACCCCAGCCCCATTCCCACTGCCTGTCCCCCTGCCCCACCACCTGCACCCCGCCAGCCCCCTGCCCACCCCTGCCTGGCTCCTCCAGGACCCCAGTCCCATTCCCACTGCCTGTCTCCCAGCCCCACCACCTGCCTGCACCCTGCTCCCCCTGCCCCCAGCCCCACAAACAGCCCCCCAGTCTGCTGCCTGCCTCCAGCCTGACATTCTTCCCTCCCCGCTGCCTGTCCCCCGACCTGCTTTCACCCCCTGACCCCCACCCAAGACCCCTATCACACACTGCCTGCCTGCACGCCAGCCCCCCCCGGCCCTGCCTACCCAACCTGCCTGCACCCCGACCCCCCTGCCCCTGCCTACCCAGATCCCCTACACCTCCATACTGCTACCCCAGCTCCTCTACATCACCACACTGACCCCCCCACCCTGCCCCCCAGATCCACCCACCCCAGACCCCCACACACCTCCACACTGCTCCTACAGCCCCCCACCGCTCCACACTGCCCCCCCCACCCTGCCCAGACCCCCAGACCCCTGACACCTCCCCCTGCCCTCCCCAGCCTGGCCACCCCCCAGACCCCCTCCACCTCTACATTGTGCCTCCCAACCCACCCAGCCCCCCCGACTTTGCCGCCCAGACCCACTCAGCACCCTCCACCCCCCCAGCACCCTCCACCCCCCCAGCCTGCCCCCCTCAAAACCTCCTATACATCCACACTGCGCCCCCCAGTCCCCCTATACTGCCTCCCCCACCCTACCCCCAAACCCACCCAGCACCCCCCCGCCCCGCCCCGGTCCCGGCGCCCTCTCTGCCTCCCCGCGCCGCCCCCGGCGCCGCCGCTCACCCTCCTCCCCGTACTTGTCGAAGATCTCCCGTTTCTTGGGGTCGCTGAGGACGTCGTAGGCCTCGGCCACCTCCTTGAAGCGCTCCTCGGCGCCCGGCTCTTTGTTCTTGTCGGGGTGGAAGCGCAGCGCCTGCCTCCGGTAGGCCCGCCGCACGTCCTCGCCCGAGGCGCCGCGGGACAGCCCCAGCGTGCGGTAATAGTCCTTCCCCATCGCGCCCGGCCGCGCTCTGAGGCGCCGGCCGAACCTTCCAGAGCCCGCCGCCCGCCTTGCCCCGCCTCCCCGCCCCTCCGCCAATCCGCGGGCGCCGCGTCACGCCGGGGAGGGGCAAGGGGTTGGGCGCGCAGCCTGCGCCTGCGCGACGGGGGTGAGCGGGGCGGGGCACGCGGTCGGCTCCGCCCCCGCCGGCTGCTGCCGGAGCAACATGATGGGGGGAGAGGCTGTCCCGTCACCACGGCAACCGTCACCAGGAGACAGCCTGTGCCCAGCGCGGGAGGCCGGTGGCCCTGTCACCCGCCGCCACCACCACCCAGTGACAGCCCTGTCACCCATCGCAACAGCCCTGTCACCCACCGCCACCACCACACAGTGACAGCCCTGTCACCCACTGCAACAGCCCTGTCAACCAGTGACAGCCCTGACACCCACTGCCACCACCCCCCAGTGACAGCCTTGTCACCCACTGCCACCTGCAGTGACAGCCCTGTCACCCACAGCTACTGCCACCCTGAGAGGCAGCCACCTGTCACCCACCACAACAGCTCTGTCACCCACTGCCACATGCAGTGACACCATCACCCTGAGAGGCAGCCTGTCCTGTCACCCACAGTGACAGCCCTGTAACCCATTGCCACCCGCAATGCTGGCCTGTCCCTGTCACCCACCACCACCCACAGTGACACTGTCACCCTGAGAGGCAGCCAGTCCTGTCACCCACAGTGACAGCCCTGTCACCCACCACCACCACCCCCCACAGTGACACCGTCACCCTTACAGGCAGCCTGTCCTGTCACCCGCAGTGACATCATCACCCTGAGAGGCAGCCAGTCCTGTCACCCACTGTGACAACCTGTCACTGTCACACACAGCCACTACCACCTCCAGACACTGCCACCAACACCCCCCCATCACCCCTGGTGACAACCCGCTTCCTGTCACCCAGAGCAACTGTCACCTCCCGTGACAGCCTGTACCTGGCACACACAGTGTCTTGTCACCACGACAGTCCCGGCCACCGTCCCTGTCCACGACAGCCTGTCCCTGTCACTGCAGTGTGCCACCACCATGCCACCGACTGGGACCTTTGTCCCCCCCGTGTTCCCTAACAACGTGCCCAAGGAGTGTCCCTGGTCTGGGTGACACCCGGGCAGAGACACACCAGGGCAGCTCATGGTGACATACCAGCGTCTGGGTGTCCATGGGGACATGGGGACACAGGGACAGGAGGGACTGGGGACATGGGGATGTGGCGGACGGAGGGACAGGGGGACATGGGGGCAGGTGGCCAAGGGGCCATGGGGACACAGGGACAGGGGTGACGGGGACAGGGGGACACGGGGCTGTTGGCTGACCCCGGAGTGGGGGACACAATGTGCTCCCGGTGGCTCCGTGTCCCAGCGCCCCCACCCCCGACATGTCCCCCTGTGCCACAGGGTGTCCCCAAGAAGCCCCCTATGACCCCCCACCCCCCCCCTACCCCGGTCAGCGTTGCCCTGGGCCCCCCGTCCCCAGAGAATCCATGTGGTGCACCTGTGACACCGTGACCCCCATGACCCCCCCAGCCCCCCATGGACCCCAACCTGTGACCCCAGGTGACGCCCATGACCCCCCCAGTGCCCCATGGACTCCCCACGATCTCTGCAACACCCCCAACCCGCCCCACTTCGTCGTATCCCGAAGGCCCCGCCCACCGAAGGCCCCGCCCACCCCCAAGGCCCCGCCTCGAAGCCCACGCACAGACATTACGCTGCCCACCTCCACACTGCCGGCCTCAGCCACAAGCTCATTGGCTGCCTCCGCCGTCACTCTGCGCCCCGCCTCTGCTTCCCATTGGTCGAGCCGCTGTCAGGCGTTCCCGTTGCCGCGGAAACAACCGGGGCGGGAAGAGTAGCGGGTGGGGGCGGGGCCGCTGTGACCCCAGGCCTTGATTGGCCGCTTGCCACCACGCGCGCGGCGGCGATTGGCGGCGGCTCAGGCCCCGCCCGCCAGGTGAAATGGGCGGGTCCGGTGCGGGGAGCGACCGGCCGGCGGGAGCGGCGGCGGCGGAGAGCGGCGGTCATGAAGCACTACGAGGTGAGGCGGCGCCGCCCGCCCCGATCCCGGCCCCGGCTCCCTCCCAGAGCCCAGCCGCCGCGGGCCGCCGCGACCCTTCCACGCATGCGCCCGGCACCCGGCTCAGCGCCACTGCGCGTGCGAGGAGCGGGGGGGGGGGGAGCGCGGAGCGCGCACGTGCATTAGGCCAGGCCGGCGGAGGGGGCCGCACATGCGCACGAGGCTGAGCGGCGGCCGCGTGGTCTGCGCATGCGCGGGGGCGGGGCCTCCCGAAAGGGCGGGGCCTCCTCGGTCCGCGGGGCCTGGTCTCGTTTTTGGAGACTGGCCCGGTCCAGCGAGGCCCGGGCTGGCTCAGCAGGGCCCAGGCTGCTCCGACGGGGCTCAGCCACCCCCCTGGGCCTGTCCCCCTATGCCCGGACCCGCCCCACCGGGCCTCGCCCGGGCTTGCTATGGCCGCGTCACGCACAGCCTGTCGCAACAGCCCCGAGGGGCTGACGGCACGGGTGACGTGACGGTGATGGGCGTGGCGGCCGCCGGCGGCTCCGCCCTGCGTGCGCGGTGCCAGCCCCGGGGTGGCCAGGGGGCGGGGGCTCCTCACGGTGGCACCTGGGGGGTCCCCGCGCCTGCCTGGGGGGAAGAGCCAAGCCGCCTGCAGCGCTCCCCCCCCACACCCTCCGGGGCGGCGGGGAGCGGCTGTGCGGGGGCGGAGAGCGCAGCTCCTGCCGGTGGCGCTGCCAGCCCCGACCTGCCCTGGCGGGCTGCCTGCCGCACCCCGCCGGCGCGGGGGAGGGGCAGGGCCCAGCGTGGTGACCCTTCAGTGGTGCCGCGCACCCCCGCCAGGGCCAGGTGTGACACCGTGACGGCCCCAGGGTCCCTACACTCGAGTGGCAGGCGGGACATCCCCCCCAGGGTGGCCTCATTCCGCCACCCGGCGGTGGCACTGGGAGGGGCCAAGGCTGCGGGGGATGGTTGTCATAGCTCGGCGGTGACGGTGACCACGGTGCTGGCAGGACTCAGCCCGATGGTGGGGAAGAGCCAAAATAAACCAACCAACCCCCTGCCGTCCCTGTCACTGTCACCATACCATCACCAGCGCCACAGTCGGGGCACCTTCACGCCTCGTTTGGCATGTCCAGGATCACCCGTGGGGGTGTCACACCCCCAGCCCCTCCCTGGGGTGACAGACCCATGTCCCTGAAGGGTTGTCACAGGGTGCCGTGGCTCTGTCCCCACCAGGGTGACCCAGGGGTGACAGACCCCTGTCCCCGTTGCAGTGCCACAAGATGATGTAGACCCGTCCCCCCAGGGTGACCCACAGGTGACATCAAGCCGCAGTGCTATCCTTCAGCCAGGCCTGTCACCACCCTCGTGCCACCGAGGGCCTTGGGGACCTTGGTGTGTCAGTGGGGGGGCCCAACCTTACCTCCTGCCCACGTTGCACTCCGGGCCCCTCTGTCTCCACCAGCCACCGGTCCCTGTCCCTCCCTGAGCACCAGGTGACCCTGTCCCTCCTCTGGCCACCTCCGTGACCACCTCCAGGGCCACCTCCAGGGCCACCAGGGCCAAGAGCCACCCCAGAGAGGGGAGGAGGTATATATTTAGCAGCTCCCCAGGGACTGCTCAGGTTTCAGCTGGGCGCGCCGGCGTCCCCGCGGTGTCACCAGAGCCTGGTGACATGGAGGGAGCGGGGCTGCCCCGTGAGGGGGGTCAGGTGTCCCAGTCCCCCATCCTGGGGCTTTGGCGCCAGGCTCCCCCCATCAAGAAGACCAAGAAAGCTGTCCTCTTCTTTGAGGTGGAGATCCTGGATGCCCGGACACGGGAGAAGCTCTGCTTCCTTGATAAGGTACCTGGAGGGGGGGACACATCCCCTCTACCTTGTCCTGTGTCCCCTTAGGGGGGCTGGGGGCTGGAGAAACTGAGGTGTGGGTGCCCTGGCAGCCCCCTGACGGCTTCTTGGTTGCCCGCAGGTGGAGCCCCACGCCACCATCGCCGAGATCAAGAGCCTCTTCACCAAGGCCCGTACGTACGGACAGGGATGGGGAGGGGGACGGGGACCCTCCACCAGGACCCCCTGTGGCAGCTGGGGACCTTCTGTGAGGTGGTGGGAACCCTCACTGTAGCTGGGGACATTTCATGGGGCCATAGGGATCCTGGTCATGGAGTGGTGGGGACCCTCGTAACAGCTGGGGACCCGTCACAGGGCTGTGGGCACCCTTGTTGCAGCCAGGGACCCACCATGGGGCCGTGGGAACCCACGTCACAGGGTGATGGGGACCCTCTTTGCAGCCAGGGACCCATCACAGGGCCATTGTGGTCACCATCGTGACTGGGGATCCACCACAGGGCCATCACAGTCTCTGCTGTGGCTGGGGACCCGTCACAGAGCCATGGGCACCCCTGTCATGGGGCCTTGGGGACCCTTGTGGCCGAGGACCTGTCACCAGGCCACTGTGGTCACCATCGTGACCAGGGACCTGTCATGGGACCTTGGGGACCCTCATTGTGGCTGGAGACCTCTCATGGGCCCTAGGGACCCCCATCATGACCAGAGAGCCATCACAGGACCCCCTCGTCACCAGGGACCTGTCATGGACCCCCATCTGGGTGCCATCACTGTCCCCACTGCAGCCTTGTCCCCCCAGTGGCACAAACACGGTCCCTTCTGTCCTGCAGATCCCCAGTGGTACCCGGCCAGACAGTCCCTGCGCCTGGACCCCAGTGAGTGCCACCGCAGGAGGGGGGGGAGGGGGATGTCCCCAACCCCATCGGGGGGTGGGGGTCACCGGGCCGCCTGTCCCTCCAGAGGGCAGATCCCTGAAGGATGAGGACGTGCTGCAGAGCCTGCCCGTGGGCACCACCGCCACCTTCTACTTCCGTGACCTGGGGGCGCAGATCAGCTGGGTGACGGTGAGGCAGCTGCCTGCCTGTCCCCCTGTCCGTCCCTCCACATCCCCCTGCCCCCACTGCCCACCCGCTATCCGTCCCCCAAGTGCCTCTGTCCCTCTGTCCATCTGTCCTTTCCTCCCACTCCCCGTCCCCGTGCTCACACCCCAGGCCCCGCTGCCCACCCGCTGTCCGTCCCCCTGTCCCCCGAGTGCCTCCGTCCCTCTGTCCATCCATCCTTCCCTCCTGCTCCCCATCCCCACGCTCACCCTACTGTCCCCCTGTCCCTCCCGCTCCCCATCCCCCTGCCCACCCCCCCGTCCCCCTGTCCGTCTGTCCCTCCCTCCTGCTCCCTGTCCCCCTGCTCCCCCCCTGCCCCCACTGCCCACCCGCTGTCTGTCCCTCTGTCCCCCAAGTGCCTCCATCCCTCTGTCCATCCCCTCGTACTGCCATCTCTCCTGTCCATCCGTCCTTTGTCCCTCTGGTTTCCCTGCATCCCTCTGGCCTCTGTCTGCCCTGTCAGTCCTCGTGTCCCTTGGTCGGTTTGTCTGTCCCTCCAGCCTTCTGTCTGCTCCCCTGTCTATTCTTGTGTCCCTGACTGTCCCACTGCTCCATCCATCCCTCTGTCTGTCTCTCCATCCCTCTGTCCGTCCCTCTGTCCCTCCCTCCGTCTATCCCTCCATCCATCTCTCTGTCCCTCTGTCCCTCCTTCCAGCCCTCTGTCCATCTCTCCACATATGCCTCTGTCTGTCCCTCTGCCTCTCCATCCACTCCTCTCCCCATGTCCCTCTGTCCGTCCTTCTGCCCATGTGCCTGTCCCTGCCTTCCTCCCTCTGTCCCTCCAGCCCCCCCTTCCCCCATCCCTCTCTCCACCTCTACGTCCCTCTGTCCATCCCTGTGTCCCTCTGTCCATCCCTGTGTCCCTCTGTCCACCTCTACGTCCCTCTGTCCGTCCCCACGTCCCTCAAGACCCCTCTGCCCTTGTGCCCGTCCCTGCCTCTCTCCACACATCCCGTGTTCCTCCACGCATCCCCGTCCTTCAGCATCGCCCCCACCCCCCGCATCCTCCTGTCCGTCCCTCCATCCCTCCGTCCATCTGTCCACCTGCAGGTTTTCCTGACTGAGTACGCGGGGCCGCTGCTCATCTACCTGCTCTTCTACTTCCGCGTCCCCTTCCTCTACGGCCCCCGCTATGACTTCACCGCCAGCCGCCACACGGTCGTCCAGTCAGTGGGGGGGGGGGGGGGCAGGGGGGGTGGAGGGGTAGGGGAAGTTGCCCCAGAGGTGCAAAAGGATGGGAGGGTGGGGGGTAGGGAGCTTAATTGGGGGTAGATGGGTCTGGGAGGGGGCTCAGGGGTGTAATTTGGGGCTCATAGGACACGGGGGGGCTGCATGGGGCACCTGGGGGTTGTCTTGGGGGTCCTGAGACCTGGGAGCGGGGTTTAGGCCATGTTGGGGGGTCACAGGACATAGGGGGGGTCAAGGGGGGGGAGGAGCCTCTGAGGCTGAATTGGGGGTCCTAGGGCCTGAGGGGCTGCCCAGGGGGGGCTTGGGCCATGCTGGAGAGTGTTATGGGGGTCACAGGACATGGGGGGCTGCCCTGGAGGCCTTGAGGACAGCTTGGGTGGGGGCTGGGAGGTTGAACTGGGGGTCCTGAGACCTGGGGGCGGGGGAATTGGGGGGGCCTGAGACCTGAGGAGGGGTCTGCTCTGGAGAGGCTGGGGGGCTGAACTGGGGGTCCTGAGACCTGGGAGGGGGGGAATGGGGGGGGGGGGCTGAGACCTGGGGAGGGGTCTGCTCTGGGGGGGCTGAACTGGGGGTCCTGAGACCTGGGGGGGGAGCGGAATTGGGGGTCCTGAGACCTGGGGAGGGGGTGGGAATTGGGGGTCCTGAGACTGGAGGCAAGGGGGGCTGAACTGGGGGTCCTGAGACCAGGGAGGGGGTTGGGGGTCCTGAGACCAGGGGAGGGGTCTGCTCTGGAGGGGCTGAGGGGCTGAACTGGGGGTCACAGGGCCTGGGGCCGCCCTCTGGGAGTGCAGGGACTTGGGGGGCTGCACGGGGGGTCCCACAGCCCTGAGGGGGCTCTGGGGGCTGGAGTGGGGGTCCTGCACCCCGAGGGACGGTGGGGGGACAACAGCCACTGCAGCTGGGGACAGAGGGGCATGAGGGGGTGTCCCCCCGTGTGTCCCCCCGTGCCCCCCCAGCCTGGCATGTGGCTGTCACTCCTTCCACTACATGGGGGGGTGTCCCCAGGCATGTCCCCACGTGTGCCCCCTGTGTCCCCAGCCTGGCGTGTGGCTGTCACTCCTTCCACTACATCAAGCGCCTGCTGGAGACGCTCTTCGTCCACCGCTTCTCGCACGGCACCATGCCCCTGCGCAACATCTTCAAGGTGACACCCGTGTCCCCTACTGTCCCCTCCCCGTCCCCAACGTGGCTGCACCCCACCCCCACCCCACCCCACCCCTGCGTCCCTCCGGCCACCCTCCCCCCACCAGCACTCGCCCAGGAATGGCTGGTGGGGTGTCCCCCAGCCACCGCAGCCGTAATGTCCCTGCCGTGTCCCCAACACCCTCCTGCTGTCCTTCAGAACTGCACCTACTACTGGGGCTTTGCTGCCTGGATGGCCTACTACATCAACCACCCGCTGTACACCCCCCCCGGTGAGTGTCACTGTCACTGTCCCTGTCCCCTGTCCCCCAGCCCCACTACATCAACCACCCGCTGTACACCCCCCCCGGTGAGTGTCACTGTCCCCTGTCCCCCAGCCCCACTACATCAACCACCTGCTTTACACCACCACCCCCAGTGAGTGTCACTGTCACTGTCCCTGTCCCCTCCACCGCCCACAGCACCCACATCCCCGCTGTGACCCCTGTGGGGACACTGTGGGGGGGTGGGGGTGTTCCTGACCCCCCCGCTGTGTCCCCCCAGCCTATGGTGACGAGCAAGTGAAGCTGGCACTGGCTGTCTTCCTGGTGGGTGCTGGGGGGGGGTGTGCTGGAGGGGGGCATGGGGTGCTGGGGGGTCATGGGGTGTTGGGGGGTGGGGGGGGGGGTGGGGTGCTGGGGGAGGCATGGGGTGTTGAGGCGGGGGGGGAGATTGGTGCTGGGAGGGGGCAGGTGGGTCTGGAGGGCGGGCTGGGAGGCGTGTAGGGGTTGGGGGTACGTGCGGGGCTTGGGGCAGATTGGTGCTGGGAGGGGGAAGGTGAGTCCGGAGAGGGGGCTGGGAGGCTTGTGGGGTGGGGGCTGGGGGGTAAGTGGAGTGCGGGGGAGGGGGGGCAGGTGGGCACTGGGGGGGGGACCCAGCTGTTACTTGCAGCTCAGGGACACCCCCCTCCCCCAGTTCTGCCAACTCGGCAACTTCTCCATCCACGTGGCCCTGCGGAACCTGCGCCCCGCGGGTGAGGGGGCGGGGGGGGGCGGGGGGCGGGCAGGGGGTACGCACACACGTGTGCCGGTGCCCTCACATGTTCTGTGGGAGGCGTGTGAGCGGGGGGCGGGTGTGCCAGGCACATGTCGTGTTGCACAGGTGTGGCAGCACCTGCAGGCTGGGGGGGGAGCACAGATGGCGTGGGGGGACATGGAGGAGGGGGAACATGACACGTGATGGGGGGACTGGGGGGCATGTGACACGCACACGCCTGTGGGAGCAGCTGGGGGGGGGGACACAGAGGTGTCACACACACACGCAGGGATATAGGCACACGCGTGTCTGTGGGAGCGCTGCTGGGGGGGGGCACGTGGGGGGGCACATGTGTGTGGGGGGGTGTCACACGCGTGTGCTGGCACGTGACAGGCTCCAAGACACGGAAGATCCCGTATCCCACCCGCAACCCCTTCACCTGGCTCTTCCTGCTCGTCTCCTGCCCCAACTACACCTACGAGGTGGGGGGGGCTGGGGGGGGGCACTGCCCTGGGGGGCAGCACTGGGGGTGTCACATGGGGAGGGGGGACACTGTCCTGGGGGGCAGCATTGGGGGTGTCACATGGCGGGGGAGGGACACTCCTGGGGGGCAGCATTGGGGGTGTCACATGGCGGGGGAGGGACACTGTCCTGGGGGGCAGCATTGGGGGTGTCACATGGCGGGGGAGGGACACTCCTGGGGGGCAGCATTGGGGGTGTCACATGGCGGGGGAGGGACACTGTCCTGGGGGGCAGCATTGGGGGTGTCACATGGGGGGGGACGACACTGCCCTGGGCGGCAGCGCTGGGGGTGTCACCACATGGAAGGCCCCCACACACACACACACTGGATGGGTGGCATTTGGGGGGACACAACTGGGGGGAGGCTCTACCCATGGCAAGGGGGGGGGGGGATGGCACCCAGGGGCGGGGGGGGAGTAAGCACTGTGGGGGGGCTCCCCACCCCCCTGCAACAATTCCTGCCCCTCCCCCCAGGTCGGGTCCTGGATCGGCTTCACCATCATGACACAGTGTCTGCCCGGTGAGGGGGGGGGCACCCTGGGGAGGGGGGTGTGCGCACCCAGTGGGGGGGGTGCCCTTTTGGGTGTGGGTCAGCGTCGGGGGGGGGGGGGGGGGGCACCCTGGGTACCCCATCTCCCACCCTGAGGTCGGTGTCCCCCCCACATCGCTTGTCCCTCCTGGGGTCTGTCTGCCCCACATCCCCTCTGACCCCCCCCATGTCCCCCATCCCCCCCTGGGGTCAGTGTCCCTTTCCTGTCCCCCCGGGGTCAGTGTTCCCCCCACATACCCTGTGACCCCCCCCCCCCTTGTCCCCTGTCCCCCCCTGGGGTCAGTGTCCCCTCCACGTCCCCTGGGACCCCCCCACATCCCTTGTTCCCCCCTGGGGTCAGTGTCATCCCCCCCCATCCCCTGTTCCCCGCTGGGGTTGGTGTCCCTCCCCTGTCCCCTGTGACCCCAGGGTCAGTGTCCCCCCCACATCCCCTATGACCCTGTCCCACCCCGGGGTCACTGCCCCCCCCACATCCCCTGCCCCCCCCCGTCGGCTGGCCGCCCTGGTGACGGTGGCCCTGCAGTGGCCCTCTTCTCGCTGGTGGGCTTCGTGCAGATGGCCATCTGGGCGCAGGGCAAGCACCGCAGCTACCTGCGCGAGTTCCGCGACTACCCCCCGCTGCGCTCCCCCATCGTCCCCTTCCTGCTGTGACACGGGGACACCCCGGGGACACCCCCACCCTGTGGGGCCACCCGCAGCCATCCATGTCATCCATCCTGTGCTGAGCCGCAGGAACCCCCTGAGCCAGGGCTGGGGACAGGGGACACGGGGACAGGGGACACGAGCCTGGTGTCCCACCCAGGGACGTGGCCTGGCTGTCCCTTGTCACCTGCAGGTCCCCAGCCCCCCACGCCCCACCCCCCCCCCCCACCCCCGGGGCCATCCCTGTCCCCTCCCTTGTGGCAGTGTCAGCCTCGGGCTGACCTGGCCACCTGGTGACAGCTGTGGCAGCAGCTGAGGCCACCGTTGGGGACAAAGCCATGTCACCCACGCATGGCCTGTGACCACGGCCCCCACTCGCTGGCCGGGGCTGGGAACGACCCGTCATTGTCCCTGTCCCCCCATCCCTGCAGGTGACAATAAACAACATCACACCCTCTGCGGGTCACTGTCACTGTCCCACCACACGCAGAGGTCACAGCCACCCCACGGGACAATCCCCAATGTCCCCAGGTGGGGAAGGCAGGGGACCAGGGCCACCCCAGGGGGGAGGCACCACGGTGTCCCCAAGCACAGGGACAGGCCAGCACAGCGTGGGCTCTGTGGGTTTATTGCGCAGTGGGTGTTCCCATGTCCCCACGTCACTGTCACTCGCTGGTGGCAGCTGCCACCTCCCGCTGCCGGATCCGCTGCTGGCGCCGCAGCAGCCGCCGCTCACGCTCGAACTCCTTCATGCGCATCACATAGCTGGGGACACACGTCACCTGTGTCACCAGTGCCACCGCCGCACCGGGGAGGGGGGGGGGGTACCAGGGGGACACCATGGGGACAGGGTGAAGCGCAGCGTTGGTGGAGGGGGCATGGGGACAGGGACAGTGCGGGGGTGGGGACAGGGAGCCCCAGAGGACACTGTGATGGCCCCAGCCCTCCCCCCACATCCCTGACCCTCCTGTCCCCAGCCCCATGTCCCCCATCCCCCCAGGCTGTCCCCCACCCCCATATCTCTGCCACCCCCTACTGACATGTCCCTCCTGTCGTCCTGTCCCCCGCCAGTTGTCTCAGTGTCCCCAGTGCTCCCTCACCATGTCCCCCTTCCCCCATGTCCCCTGTCCTGGCACCCTGTGCCCCCATGTCCCATCCCAGTGTCCCCCCACGTCCTGCTGTCCCCACATCCCCCCTGTGTCCCCCCCATGTGGCCCCATGTCCCCATGCCCACCCCACAAACCCCCTGTGTCCCCCATCCCTACGTGTCTCCATCCCCCCATCCTGCCTGTGTCCTGGTGTCCCCACATCCCCCCTGCATGGCCATGTCCCCTCCATGTCCCCATGCCCTCCCCATGAACCCCATGTCCCACCCATGTCCCCCCGTGTCTCCATACCCCCCCACGAACCCTGTGTCCCCCCTGTCCCCCCCATGTCCCCCCATCCCCGCACCTCTGCACCCATTTCCCCCCTGCCACGTCCCCCAACCCTGCACATCCCCATGCCCCTCCTGTACGCTGCTGTCCTGTGTCCCCTTCATGTCCCCATGAACCCCATGTCCCTCCCATGACCCCCGTGTCCCCCATGTCCCCACACCCCCCCACGAACCCCATGTCCCCTCCATGTTCCCATGCCCCCCCACAAACTCCATGTGTCCCCCGTGTCATGTCCCCACACCCCTCCAACCCCCTATGTCCCCCCATGTCCCAGCGTCCCCATATCCCCTACACGTCCCCATGCTCGTCCCCTGTCCCCCCATTCCCACACCTCTGCACCCATTTCCCCCCTGCCACGTCCCCAACCCCTGCACATCCCCACACAACCCCCCATATGCTGCTGTCCCCCGTGTGTCCCCCACGTCCCCCCGCGCTCCTCGTACTCGTGGTGCTGGCAGGCATCCCAGGCGTGGCGCAGGCCCTGGCACTTCCAGGGGACGGGGAAGGCGTCGCGCTGGCAGCGCAGCAGCCGCAGCAGGTGGTGGGCACAGAAATCCCGCTGCTCCAGTGGCACCTGGCCCGCAGCCAGCTGCTGCGCCGTGGCCACCATGGCTGTCACGGGGGGGGGGAGACACGGGTCAGGGCCCCTGGCGGGGCGGCCCAGAGATGTTGGTGGGGAGGGGGAACAAGAGGGGGACATGGGGTGGCACACAGGGACACTTGGGGACACACTGGGGTTGGGGACACGGGGTGGGACACATGTGAACATGCAGTGGGGTTGGGGACACGGTGGGTGGCTGCCATAGGGACATGCTGGCACGCGGGGACACACAGCAGGGTTGGGGATGCTCCGGGTGGCACGTGTGTGGCACACAGAGACACCTGGGGACACGCAGTGGGGTTGGGGACACAGGGTGAGTGGCACACGGGTGGCATATAGGGACACTTGGGGACATGTTGCAGGGATGGGGACCAGGGGACATGGCAGGTGGCCCCTGCGGGGACACTGGCAGACACGGCAGGACATGGGGCCGGGGGGGGAACATGGGAGGACACGGGGGGGGACACGGCGGGGAGGGAGTGACACAGCAGGACACGCGGGGGACACGGGGTGAGGGACACGGGGTGGGACATGGCAGGACACATGAGGGGACACGATAGGGGGACATGGCAGGACACAGGGCAGGGGGGACACGGGAGGGGGACACGGGGGGGTCACAGCTGGACAGGGGGCGGGGTGGACACGAGAAGACGCCAGAACATGGGGGGACACGGGGGGGGGGGGGGACACCGGGGGGGACCGCGGAAGATCACAGGGGTCCCGCGAGCCGCCGGTGCCGCGGGGACACCCCAAGGGCACCCCGGGCCGGGCCAAGGGCGGCGGGGTCAGCACCGCCCCGGGGCCCTCCCGACACCCCAGAGCCGCCCGGCGCCCCCCCCCCGGTTACCCCCGGTGACCCCCCGGCACCCCCCCTCCCCCCCGGACTGACCGCGGGGCCGGCGCTCCGGCAGCCCCAGCGTGGGGGGAAGGTCGGCAGCTGCAGCGGGTCCGGCTCCGCCTCCGCCTGCCCCAGGTAGCGCCGAGCCAGGTGAGCGCCCATGGCCGCCCCGGCACCGGCACCCGGCACCGGAGACCACGGCACAGTAAACACCGGAACCGGAAACCGTCGCACCGGAAACTGCGAAATCGGGACCGGAAATAGAACCCACCCGGACGCTAAATGTGAGGGACCAATGGGGACATACCCGCTTGGGGGCTCTGGAGGGGGCGGTGTCTGTGCCACCCGAGTGCGTCCCCCTGCCTGGGGAGGGGAGAGGAGGAGGAGGAGGAGGAGGATGGGCGGGGCGGGCTGGGGCCGGGGGCGGAGGCTTTGGGGACAAGGAGGGGCTTTCGGACACGGGGGGGGCTTTGGGAACATGGGAGGGGCCGTGGGCTTTGGGGGCACGGGGGGTCTTTGGGGGGCCGAGGGGGCGCTGGGGGCTTTGGGGACACTGGGGGCTTTGGGGATAGGGGGGTCTTGGGGGGCCGAGGTGGGGCTGGGGGCTTTCGGGACACAGGGGGGCGCTTTGGGGACACGGGGCGGGCTTTGGGGGGCCCGAGGGGGCAGGGGCCTTTGGGGACACGGGGGGCGGGCTTTGGGGACACGGGGGGGGCTGGGGATCAGGGGCCCCACAGGGCGTTGGGGCCCCCCAGGACCGTGAGGACAGTGGGGGAGGCCCATGGGGGCTGAGCAGCCGTTGGGGACCGTGGGGAGATTGGGGACAGCTGTGTCACCCACCCCGGCCTGGCGGCGCTTTCGGTTCCCCCCGGGGACCCTGGGGATGGGGTGGGGGCGTGGTGGCAGGTGGCAGGAGCTGGCAGGGTCGCAATGGGACGTGGCTGAGGTAGGGATGGGAACCCCGGGATGGGGACAGGGACAGGGTGGGAGCGGGGATGTCCCCCCTGGGGACACAGTGGCTCCAGGATGCAGCCTGGCCCTGGAGTGCACTGGGGACATGGCGCTTGCTTGGGGACACTGGTCACACGGGTTGGTGGCACTTGGGGACATGGCACTCACACAGGGTGGTGGCACTTGAGGACACTGTGCTGGCACAGGGCAGTGGCGCTTGGGGACATGGTGCTTGGGGACACAGCACTGGCACGGGGTGGTGGCACTTGGGGACATGGTGCTTGGGGACATGGCACTTGCTTGGGGACACAGCAGTCACAGGGTGGTGGCACTTGGGGACATGTTTCTTGGGGACACGGCACAGGGTGGTAGCACTGGGACATGTCACTCGCGTGGGGTGGTGGCACTTGGGGACATGGTGCTGGCACAGTGCGGTGGCGCTTGGGGACATGCACGTGCTTGGGGACACAGCGGTCACCGGGGTGATGGCACTTGGGACGTGGCGCTTGGGACGGGGCGCATGTGGGGGAGGGGTGGCACTTGGGGACAGGGGGGCTGGGCGTCCCCCTGCCCCTCCCCCACCCCCCACCCGTTATTCCAGCCCGGCCCCGCCGCCATGAAGCCCCGAGGCGCGGGGGGGGGGGGGGGGGCGGGGCTGAGGGGAGGGGGGAGGGTTTACGGGTGGGGTTAAGGTGGGGTTAATAGGAAGGGGCGGGGTTAAGGGGAGGGGAGGGTTAAGGTGGGGTTAATAGGAAGGGGCGGGGTTAATGGGAAGGGGCGGGGTTAAGGTGGGGTTAATAGGAAGGGGCGGGGTTAAGGGGGAGGGGCGGGGTTAAGGTGGGGTTAATAGGAAGGGGCGGGGTTAAGGGGGAGGGGCGGGGTTAAGGTGGGGTTAATAGAAGGGGCGGGGTTAAGGGGGAAGGGCAGGGTTAAGGGTGGGGTTAATAGGAAGGGTTGGGGGCGGGGTTGGGGAGGGGAGGTTTAAGGGGGTGCAGGGTGGGGGAGGGGAGGAGTTAAGGGGAAGGGGCGGGGTTAAGCAGAGGGCGGGGCAGGTGTAGCACGTTGTGGGGCGATCTGGGGCAGTTTGGGGTCCCCTCCCCCCCAGGCCACCTCCGCGAGGACCCCGAGGACTACGAGAACGTGCTGCCCCCCCTGCCCCCCCCCACCGCCCCCGCAAGGCTTGGGGCTGCCCCACCCCCACCCCTGCCTGCCCCCCGGGGGTGGCCCAGGTACGGGGGGGGAGGGGTTATTTGCCCCGGGGGGGGGATATTTGCCCTGGGGAGGCTCTGTTTGCCCCCTGGCGTGGTTATTTGCCCTATGGGGGGGGGTATTTGCCCTTAGGGGGGCTCTATTTGCACCCTGGGGAGGCTCTGTTTGCCCCACAGGGGGTGATTTGCCCCCAGGGAGGCTCTGTTTGCCCCTGGGGGAGGTTATTTGCCCCAGGGAGGGGTTAGTTGTCCTGCGGGAGGGAAGTATTTTACCCGGGGGGGTATTTACCCCACAGAGGAGTATTTATCCGGTCTCTCTCTGCCCCCACTCCTCAGGTGCCCCCCCAGCCCCCACCCCCACCCCGAGGCTGGGGGTCGGGCGCCCTTCCCACGTGGTGGCTGCCGGGCCTGGCTGTAGCCTTGGGGGTCCTGGCGGCCGCTGGCACCGTTGGTGTCGGCCTGGGCACGCGTGAGTGGGGGTGCGAGACCCTGGGCAGGGCCCCCCGTGTGAGGCCCTTGTGCAAGATCCTCCATGTGAAACCCCCATGAGACCCCTGTGTGAGAACCCCTGTATGAGGCCCTCATGCAAGACCCCCCTGTGTGAAACCCCTGTGTGAGACCCGTGTGTGACCCTTGTGCAAGAACCCCTATGTGAGACCCTTGTGCAAGACCCCCCGTGTGAAACCCCATGAGACCCATGTGCCAGACCCTCGTGAGAGACCCCCCCCTTGTGAGACCCTCGTGCAAGACCCCATATGTGAGACACCCCCCTTGTGAGACCCTCGTGCAAGGGTCTTGTGCGAGACCCCACCCGTGCAAAACCCATGTGTGAGCCCCTTGTGCAAGACCCTTGTGCAACTGGAACTAAGCCCCCGTTGGCGGGGGGGGGGGGGGGAAGCCCCATTTGGGGGTCTGAGCCAGTTTGGGGGAGGGGGGAGCCGCAGTTACAGTGGGCTGTGCCCTATTGCTGGGGGGGGGAGCCCCATTTGGGGGGGGTCTGAGCGCCACAGGGGGGCTGAGCACCCCGCCCCCCCAGGGAGCCTGGATCGGGCCCTGGCCGAGGTGCGGCTGCAGCAGCTCCAGCTCCAGCAGGATTTGGCCGCCCTGCACCAGACCTGGGTGAGACCCCCCCGGCCCCCCCCGAGCCCCCCCAACCCCCCCGTGCCCCCCCCCAGACTTGAGGGTCACCCCTCCCCCAAAAAAACACCCTCCCAGACTCCTCAGTATCCCCCCGGGCACCTGAGTCCCCCTGCCCCTGCCCTCCCCCTGGATTCCTGGGGCCCCATGCCCCCCCCCGAGCCTCTCCACTTGTGGGGCCCCCCTCCCCCCCTGAAACACCTGGGTCCCTCCCAGACTCTCCAGTATCCCCCCGGGCACCTGTGTCCCCCCCAACCCCCTGCCCCCCGCACACCCCACCCCCAGATTCCTGTCCCCCTGAGAGCTGCCCCACAGGGGGCTGTGCCAGCGCTGCCCCTGGGGGTGGGCAGCCTTCAGGGGTAGCTGTTACCTCTTCGTGGGGGGGCCCATCGCTGGGGTGAGGCCGAAGGCTCCTGTGCTGCCCAGGGGGGGCACCTCCTCGTCCTCGAGACCCCTGAGGAGCAGGTACACCCTCCTCCCGCCCCCCCCCCATATGTCCAAGCCCTGGGGTGGGGTAAACTGAGGCAGGGATGGGGGGAGTACTCAGGAGGTGCTGGGACACCCCCCCCAGCTCTGCCCCCCCGTAGCTGGGACCCTTCCCCCGTGGTGCCCCCCCCCCCCCCCCCAGCTCATGCTCCCCCCAGGAGTTCGTGCTGCGCGCAGCCCCCCAGCCCCGCGGGTACTGGCTGGGCCTCAGTGACCAGGAGCGGGAGGGGGAGTGGCGCTGGCTGGGCAGGGCCCCCCCACCTTCAGGTAAACTCCTCCGCCCCACAGCACCCCCCAAACCCCCCGGGACCCCCATAACTACCCAACCCCCTATAACCCCCCCTGTAACCTCCCTGAGACCCCCCTGCAACTCCCCAACCCCCATAACCGCCCCCGGGACCCCCCTATAACTCCCCAACTCCCCATAACCCCCAGGCCCCCCCATGTCCTCCCTGACCCCACTTGACACCCCTGTATCCTCTCTGTCCATCCCCCACCCCCCCACCCCCCGTCACTTGACTGCTGTGCCTCCCCCCTCCCCTGACCCTGCTGACCCCCTGACTCCCAACCGCCCATAACCCCTTGGAGACCCCTGTGACCCCCACCCCATCCCCTGGTGGCCCCCCCCGACCCCCCCATATGTCCCCAGGCTCCCCTGCGTCCCCCCATGACCCTTGACCCCCAGGCTCCCCTGCATCCCTCCGTGACCTTGACACACACCCCCAGACCCCCTGGGGTGACTGGACCCCCCCCCCCCCAGGGGGGATGGACCCCCGGGGACTCCTGGAGCAGCGGGACCCCTTGGGGTGATGGGACCCTTCCCCCCGGCCCCCCTGGGGTGGCAGAACACCCCCCTACAGACCCCGTGAACGGAGGGGTCACACACACACCCCAGGGACCCCCGCAGGACTGATGGGAGCCCTGTGACCACCCAAGGACACTGGGCTGCCCCTGCCCGCCCCCCCCCCGGGGTCTGGGGGGGGGCCAGGACCCCAATAAAGGCGCTGAGGAGGAGTGTGGTGTGTCACTGGGGGGGGCACTGGGAGATGGGGAGGGGGCTGGGGGGGGAGCTCTGTCCTGTGTCCCCAGCGTGCCAAGGCAGGTGGAGGCTGTTGGGGTCCCCTCCCCTTGTCCCCGCTCCACCATCCCCTTGTCACCCCCCTGCCCCCCCCCCCCCCAAGTCATGCCCAGCCCCACGTGTGTGTGTGTCCCGTGCCACGTGCCCCCCCCCCCCCCCGCCCCGTGTCGTCGAGTGGTGCCCCCTGCCCCGTGGCCACTTCCCCTTTCACTTCCCCATGAGGACATGGCGGGGGGGGGGGGGGCACTGGGACACGGGGACATGGACGGGGGGATGGCGGGGGGGGGGGGGGGGCACTGGGGACACGGGGACATGGACGGGGGGCACTGGGGACACGAGGACATGGGGGGGCACTGGGGACACGGAGGGGGAGGGGCAGGCCCGAGGGACACGGGGACATGGAGGAGGGAGGGATGGGGACATGGGGGAGCGGACATTGGGGACACGGTGGGGGACACGGGATATGGGGGGGCACGGGGGACATTGAGGGAGGGCAAGGCGGGGCACTGGAGGGACATTGGGGAGGGACAACGGGGACGTCTGGGGACACTGCGGCACGAGCCTGGCCCCTAAGCCGCTACGGGGCGTGGCCCGGGCGTGGTGGGGGGCGTGGCCCGGGCCTGGCCATACTCGCTGCGCTCATGGGCTGGGGACGGGCAGGTGCCCGCCGGGGGGTCCCGGAGCGTGGGGGTTGGGGGGGGGTCCTGGGGGAGGGGGGATGCCGGGGTCATCCCCGGTGACTCCCCCCCCCCCCCCCCCCCCCCCCC
>NW_027660137.1:0-26278 GCF_963210335.1 Falco punctatus | reverse complement strand
GGTCTGTCCCCCCTGCGGGATGCAGGTGTGCCCCCCACCCATGGGTGCACCCCCACCCCCCAGGACACAGGGGTGCCCCCCCCATGGTGCCCACCTGCTCCTGGGGGTCCCCGATGACCGCCAGCTGCGCCCCCTGCTCCCGGCAGAGCCCCTGGGCCTGCGCCCACCCCGCAGCCCCCCGGCCGAAGCGGTAACAGCTGCCCCCGTGCAGCCGCCACCCGGGGGGGCAGATGGCGCAGCCCGAGCCTGGGGGCACCCGGGGGCACCGGTGACCCCCGAGCCAGGTGACCCCACACCCAGCGACCCAGGTGTCCAGGCACCCAGGGGACTCCTCCCACCCAGAGACTCAGGGACCCCCCACCCAGGTGACCCCCCACCATGGACCCAGGCATCTGGGCACCCAGGGACCCAGGGGGACCCCCCACCCGTGGACCCAGGGGAGCCCCCACCCAGGTGACCCTCCTCCAATGGACCCAGGGATCCAGGTGACACCCCCCTCTCAGATGACCCCCCCCACATGGACCCAGGGACCCAGCTGACCCCCCATCTGGGTGACCCCCCACCCACGGACCCAGGAACCAAGGTGACCCACCCACCCCCGCAACCCAGGCACCCAGCGGTACCCCCACCCATGGACCCAGGGACCCCCCACCCAGAGACCCAGGCACCCAGGTAACCCCCCCATCCGGGTGACCCCCCACCCATGGACCAGGGAACCCCCTACCCAGGTGACACCCACACACACGGACCCAGGGGACCCCCCATCCAGGTGACACCCCCCCCCCATGGACCCAGGTGACCCCCCACCCCCCACATGGACCCAGGGACCCAGGTGACCCCCCACGCACAGACCCAGGGACCCAGGGGTCGTCCCCCCCCCCCCAGGGGTCCCCCCCCACCGTTGTGGGCCCAGAGTGCCAGCAGCAGCTGGTGCAGCGCAGCCCGCGTGTCATCGCGGTCCCGCCAGACGGCCACCATCGTCCCCGACACTGGGGACAGCAGGGACACGGGACCCCCAGTGGCACCGTCACCCAGGGCACCACAGCCCCGGGTGTCCCCTGAGCCCATCACGGCCCCTGTCCCCCCTTGTCCCCCCTGTCCCCCCGCGGTGCCATGGCCCTGTGCCACCCATGGCACCCCATGTCCCCCTGTCCCCACATCCCGTCACATGCCCACGTCCCCTGATGTCCCCCGATGTCCCCCCTTATCCCCCATGCCACCCCATGTCTCCCCTGGCCCATGTCACTCCATGTCCCCTGTCCCCACATCCTGTCACAGCCCCCTGTTCCCCAATGTCCCCTGATTTCCCCCTTATCCCCCATGTCCCCCTGTCCCCCCATGGTGCCATGGCTTTACGCCACCCATGTCACCCCATGTCCCCCCATCCCCACATCCCGTCACATCCCCATGTCCCCTGATGTCACCCAATGTCCCCCCTTATCCCCCATGTCACCCCATGTCCCCTGTCCCCCTGCCCCCACATCCCATCACATCCCCATGCCCACCTTGTCCCCCCATGGTGCCATGGCCCTGTGCCACCCATGTCACTCCATATTCCCATCCCCACATCCCGTCACATCCCCGTGTCCCCTGATGTCCCCCAATGTCCCCCCTTATCCCCCATGTCACCCCACATCCCTCCTGCCCCCAGGTCACTAGATGTGCCCCCTTGTCCCCATGTCCCCACCTTCCATGCGGGTCGTGCTCTGGTTGGCAGACAGGACCTCCAGAAGCTTGGCCGTCTCCGCACCTGGGGGACACAGGGACAGCGGGGACGTTGGGGGGACATGGGGACACTGGGGGGACACGGGGACATTGGGGGGACATGGGAGCACAGGGGGAGATGGGGACATTGGGGGGACATGGGGACACTGGGGGAAGACAGGGACATTGCGGGGGACATGGGGACATTGGGGAGACATGGGGACATGGGGACACTGGGGGCACATGGGGACACTGGGGGCACATGGGGATATTGGGGGACTTGGGGACATTGGGGGACATGGGGACACTGGGGGCACATGGGGACACTGGGGGCACATGGGGACATTGGGGGACTTGGGGACATTGAGGGGACATGGGGACATTGGGGAGACATGGGGACATTGGGGGGACATGGTGACACTGAGGGGACTTGGGGACATTGGGGGACATGGGGGGACATTGGGGGGACATGGGGGGACATTGGGGGGACACAGGGACATTGGGGACACAAGGATGACAATGGTGAGGGGGTGCCACGGGTTACAGGGGATACAGCACAGATGCAGAGGGTGATGCCGGTGACAGGGGGTGACACAGGTGACAGGGGGTGACGCAGGTGACAGGGGGTGACGGTGTCACCCACCACGCTGCTGCAGCTGCGTCTGGTTCCTCTCCAGCATCGCCAGCGCCAACGCCAGTGCTGAGCCTGTGGGGACATGTCACCCACTGTCACCCACTGCCACCAGTGCCACCACCTCCTGTCACCCACCGCCACCAGTGCCACCACCACCTCCTGTCACCCCCTGTCACCCGCTGCCACCACCCACCACCACTGCCACCACCACCTCCTGTCACCCCCTGTCACCCGCTGTCACCCACTGCCGCCCACCACCACCTCCTGTCACCCGCTGCCACCCACTGCCACCAGTGCCACCACCACCTCTTGTCACCCCCTGTCACCTGCTGCCACCACCCGCTGCCACCCACCAGCATGGCCACCAGTCCCCACGCCACCGGTGCCGTCACCCATGGCCACCCACCGCCTCGAGCCACTGCTGTCCCTGCCACCCACCTGTCACCCACTGCCACCCACTCCTGTCCCCCCGGAGCCCCCGCCACGTCCCCGTCCCCCCTGTCCCCCCGTCCCATGTCACCATTCCCCGCCAGCAGCTCCTGGCCCTCCCGCAAGCGCCGGATCTCCTGGCTCAGCGCCGCGTCTGGGCGGGGGGACACTGTCACCCTGTCACCCCCCAGCACCCCCCGGCCCTTGTCCCCAGTGTCCCCACACTCACGTCCCCCTCTATGTCCCAATGTCACCTTATGTCCCGCCCTGTCCCCTTCCGCCCCCCCCATCCCCCCAATGTCCCTGTGTCCCCCCGTCCCCACATCCCTCCACATACCCCCATGTCCCCCCATTGTCCCCATGTCCCCCCATCCCCATGTCCCCCCACCCCCATGTCCCCCCACATCCCCACAATGTCCCCATGTCCCCACCATCCCCACATCCCCCCATGTCCCCAATGTCCCCATGTCCCCCCAATGCCCCCGTGTCCCCCATCCCCCCAATGTCCCCATGTGCCCCCGTGTCCCCCACATCCCCACATCCCTCCACATCCCCACAATGTCCCCATGTCCCTCCCATCCCCACAGCCCCCCAGTGTCCCTGCGTCCCCGTCCCCCCAGTGTCCCCATGTCCCCCCTGTCCCCACATCCCTCCACATACCCCCATGTCCCCCCAAGGTCCCCATGTCCCCCCACTTCCCCCCCTATCCCCCCATTGTCCCCATGTCCCTCCCATCCCCACTTCCCCCTAATGTCCCTGTGTCCCCTCCATCCCCACATCCCCTCCCATGTCCCCCCAATGTCCCCATGTCCCCCCCCGTCCCCACATCTCCCCAATGTCCCCTCCATGTCCCCCTGTCCCCCCGACTCACGCCGCCCCAGCAACACGCCCAGCAGCCCCCCCCAGGCCAGGCTGGTGGCCACCAGCAGCAGACAGAGCCCCGAGGGGACCCCCATGTCCCACAGCCACCGCCCGCCTGTGGGGACAAGGGACACCAGTCAGCAGGGAGGGGGACATGGGGCGCTGCCCCCCCCCCTCGGCTCCCCCAGCACCTGCCCAGCGCTGTCCCATGGGTGCGACGTGTCCAGGCAGTGACACCCCAAGGCCACCAGCAGCCCCCACCTTGGGGACACGTGCCACCCCCCCGCCCGGCTGCCAGCGCAGCACTTTGGGGAAGGAAGTGGCTTTGGGGGGGGACGGGGACATGGGCACAGGGTGCGGCTACCCTGCATGTGACAGCAATGGCACCCAGGGTGGGGACAGGGTCCCCAAGGGCCCAGTGTCCCCAGGGACGAGCTCGGGTGTCCCCAGGGGGACAAGGAGCCCCCCGGTGTCAAGCTCAGGTGTCCCCAAGGGGACAGGGACTCACCATAGTGTTCCCAATGAGACAGAGGACAACCCCATGTCCCCAGGGAGCCCCCCAGTGTCCCCAAGGGGACAAGGACCCGCCCCAGTGTCCCCAAGCAGATAGAGGACAACCTGATGTCCCCAAGGACCCGTGCCATGTCCTCAAGAAGATAGAGGACAACACAATGTCCCCAAGGAGCAGCCATAGTGTCCCCAAAGGGACAGGGGACATCCCATGTCCCCAGGAGGGACAAGGGACAGGGCTTGGGGACACCAGCTGCCCCACTGCAGCCCCAAAGCCCCTGAGGGGACAGTGCCACTGTGGAGGGACAGAAGCCACCCCAGGGTGTCCTCACACCCCTGGTGATGAGCCGAGGGTGACTGGAAGGGACAGGGACCAGCCCGAGCATCCCCAGGAGATACTGAGGGCCACTGGGGGGACAAGGGATGACGGTGAGGGACATGAGGCCAAAGGCCACCATGAGGGACTCGGGCCAACCCGTGTCCCCAGGGGGGCCCAAGGGCCACCAGGAGGGATGAGGGACGGTGTCTGGGGACCCAGCTCAGCCCCAGGATGTCCCCACCCCCCGCAAACAAGAGCCGAGGGCCACCAGGAGGAACAAGAGAGGTTTATAATGACAGCAACCAGCTCCAGCGTCCCCGAGACAGCGAGGGCCACCGCAAGGGACAGTGAGGGACCCAACCACCTCCGATGTCCCCAAGGGCAGCCGAGGAACATCAGGAAGGACAAGGAATGGCATCCAGGAACACAACGACCCCTCGCTGTCCCCAAGGCAGGACAGGGGCCATCAGGAGGGACAAGGGAGAGTGGTGAGGGACCCAGATGAGCTCCAGCGTCCCCAGGGGAGGCCAAGGGCCACCAGGAGGGACAAGGGGTGGTGTCCAGGGACGCAAAGGGACCCCAGCACCCCCAAGGGAGACCAAGGGCCATCAGGGGGGACACGGGATGGAGGTGGAGGACCCAACCCAGCTCCAATGTCCCTGAGGGCACCCAAGGGACATCCGGGGGGACACAGGATGGTGGTGAAGGACCCCAACCACCTCCAGCATCCCTGACAGCACCCAAGGGCCATCTGGGGGGACACAGGATGGTGTCCAGGCACCCAACCCAGCTCCAACATCCCTGAGGGCGCCTGAGGGTGATCTAGGGGGACACGGGATGGTGGTGAAGGACCCAGGGTGCCCAATGGCCATCAGGAGGGACCCTGGGTGGTGTCCAGGGACCTAACCCAGCTCTCGCACCCCTGTGGGTGGCCGAGAACCCCCGCAAGGCCCAAGTGCTGACTCTGAGGAACCCACCCCACCTCCAGCACCGCCCCTGGGTAGCCCTCCCCCCCTTCAGCGCCCCTCCAGGCTCTTGTCGCGGGCGATGACGGCCTCCTCGAACTTGATCATGAGGGTGGTGCCCTTGTGCCAGTGTGCAGTGACCTTGGCGGGGAAGCCGCTGGCAGTGAGGACGGCCTCCACCAGGCCAGCGGTGAAGGCGGCACAGTTGAGGGTGCTGTTCTCCTTGGGGACCGAGATGTATGTGTTGACCAGCGGCTCCTTCTCGATGACGTAGTAGGTCTTGTCGTCGTCGTTGGCTTGCTCCAGCTTGTCGGCTTCCTTCCCGAAGAGAGCCCGCCAGACGGGGCCCTTGACGAAGAGGAGGATGTTGAGGACTTTGGTTTCACGCCGCCCGCTCTTCTCCCGGGCCACCAAGGCATCCAGGACGCGGAGGCCCACCTGCTGGCCCAGGCGGGCCAGCTTGGCCTGCAGCTCGGCCACCGAGTAGACACGGTTCTGGCAGTACTGGACCAGCTCGGAGAAGAGGAGGGCGAAGGCGCTGAGGCTCACCTCGGTGCGGGGCCGGCCCAGGGCACGCTCCAGCAGCGGCGACTTGCCCCGGGTGAAGCGGGCATCCATCCTGCTGGTGGGGCAAGAACATGGGGGGGTCACTGGGGGGGCTGGAGGGGGGCCATAGGGGGGCGGCTGGAGGGGTCCTGGGAGCTCAGGGGGGGTGAGGAGGCTGTGGGCATCCGAAGGGGGTTGCAGGGTGGGCAGAGGAGGTGATGAGGGATGGCTGGGGGGGTAATGAGGGGGTTGGAGGGGTCTGGGGGGGCCTGGAGGGGGGTGGCTGGAGGGGTCCTGAGAGCTGGGGTGGGTGGGAGGCTATGAGTGACTGAAGGGGGTCACAGGGTGGGCAGAGGAGGGGATGGGGATGGCTGGGGGGGGCAACCAGAACACAGGGGGGGCGGGGGATGGGGATGGGGGGCAAGGGGGGCCTGGAGGTGGGTGGCTGGAAGGGTCCTGGGAGTTGGGGGGGGTGGAGAAGCAAAAGGAGTCGCAGGGTGGGCAGAGGAGGTGACGGGGGATGGCTGGGGGGGGGCAATCAGAACATGGGGGGATAAGGGCGGGGGGCCTGGAGGGGGGCGGCTGGAGGGGTCCTGAGAGCTAGGGCGGGTGAGGAAGCAAAGGGGGTCGCAGGGTGGGCAGAGAAAGTGATGGGGATGATGGGGATGGCTGGGGGGGGGGTAACCAGAACACGGGGGACAGGGGGTCCTGGACGGGTGCGGCTGGAGGGGGCCTGGGAGCTCAGGAAAGGGGGAGGCTCTGGGGAAGCAAAGGGGGTCCCAAGATGGCCAGAGAAAGTGATGGGGATGGCTGGGGGGCGACCAGAACACGGGGGCCCGGTGGAGGGGGGGGCTGAGGGGGTGTTAGAGGAGCGGGGGGGGGGCCGGGGGGGGCCGGTGGGCGCCGGGGAGGGAGGAGCACGCAGCAGAGACACAGGGTGGGACACGGAAGGGGGAGGGGAAGATCGGGCCCAGCCGCCGCCGCCCCACGGGTACCCACCCTGCGGCGGCCGCTGCCCGCTCTCGCTTTACGGCCGTTTTACGACAGCTGTACGGCCGCCGCCGCCTGGAAAACGCCGCGAGGCTGCCGCAAAGCGCCAGAGGCGGGGCCGCGTCTCCCGGGGCAACCGCGGGGCGGGGACTGGAGCGGGGCCGAAACAGCGGGGCGGGGCCCCGAAGCAGGCGGGGGCGGGGTTGAAGCGGGCGGGGGCGGGGTCGAAGTGGCAGGGCGGGGTCGAAGCGGCGGGGCGGGGTCGAAGCGGCGGGGCGGGCGCCCGAAGCGGCAGGGCGGGGTCGAAGCGGCGGGGCGGGGCCCGAAGCGGCAGGGCGGGGTCGAAGCGGCGGGGGCGGGGTCGAAGCGGCGGGGCGGGGCCCGAAGCGGCAGGGAGGGGTCGAAGCGGCGGGGCGGGGGCCCGAAGCGGTGAGGCGGGGCCAGAGCCAACGGAGACACCCCCCCCTCCGGCGGACAGACAGGCGGCCCCGGCCACGTGACCGCGCCGCCAGCCCTGCCCCCCACGGTGCGAGGGCGGGGGGACCCAGGCTCCGGGTCCCGCCCCACGGGGCGGGGCAGAGTCACAAACGGGGGGGAGGGGCCCGGCCGCCGGGGACCCCCGCCCCTCCCCCCTCGGACACCTGGCCCCGCCAGCTGGTGTGGGGGAGGGGCGGCCCCCGGAAATCTTCAGTGACGTCATCAGGAGCGTCACGCAAGAGGGGCAATGGGGGGGGAGGGGAGCACGGACCCGGGTGTCCAGGTGACATCCCCGCGCCCCCCCGTGACCCCTGAGGTCTGACCCCTGTCCCTGCCTGTGCCTGTGTGGGGCGGGGGGGGGCACCGGGGGGGGTTCAGGGGGGACACCGGGGAGGAGGGGATACACACCGGGGGGGGAACGGGGGGAGGTCCCGTGGTGGGGGTCCCTGGAGGGGCGGGGCTGGGGGAGGGCCCGGGGGGGGGGCCCGGAGGAGGGGGGGGACACGGTGACACCCGGGGAGGGGACAGGGCGGCCTGGCCCGCTGGCACAGTTCCCCCCCCCCCGGTGAGACCCCCAGTCATGGGTGCCCCCCACGGACCCCCCAGCTCGGGCCGCACCCCCCGGTGTCCCCACAGGTGTCCCTGTCCCTGGGGGTCCCTGCGGGGGGGGGGCAGGGCTGGTGTCCCCAGGCATGGAGACCCCGTCTGGGGGGGGCGCACGGGGGGGTGGGGGACATGGGGACCGGGGGGACATGGGGGGAGGGGGGGACAGGGGGGACATGGGGACTCAGGATCCCCGGGGGGGGGACGGGGACACGGAGGGGGGGCAGGGCAATGGCCTGCTGGCCAAGTGCCCAGCTGGGGCAGGGCACTGGGAGGGACTGGGGGGTAACTGGGGGAGCTGGGGAGGTACTGGGGGGGACTGGGGGGTAAGTGGGGGAGCTCAGGGGGGCACTGGGAGGGACTGGGGTGTAACTGGGAGGGACTGGGGGGTAACTGGGAGAGCTGGGGAGGTACTGGGGGACTGGGGAGTAACTGGGAGGGACTGGGGGGTAACTGGGGGGACTGGGGGGATAACTGTGAGGGACTGGGGGGCACTGGAGGGCAACTGGGGGAGCTGGGGAGCTAGGAGGAACTGGGGGGCAACTGGGGGAGCTGGGAGGAACTGGGGGGCAACTGGAGGGACTGGGGGGTAACTGGGAAGGACTGGGGGGACACTGGGAGGGACTGGGGGGTAACTGAGAGGGACTGGAGGGTAACTGGGGGAGCGGGGGGGCACTGGGAGGGACTGGGGGGGTAACTGGGAGGGACTGGGGGGGTAATTGGGGGAGTAACTGGGAGGGACTGGGTTGGTAACTGGGGGAGCTGAAGGGATGGGGCGGATTACTGGAGATACCAGATGGGGACTGGGGGTGGGGGGAGGGGTAACTGGGAATTGGGGGAAGGGCACTGGGGGCACCTGGGGACACGGCAAGGGGACAGAGGGGACCCTGCGTGGGAACTGGGGGGCACTGGGGGGTACTGGGGGCTACTGGGGGACACTGGGTGGGAACTGGAGGACACTGCCAGATACTGGGTGGAAACTGGGAGGCACTGGGAGCCACTGGGGCCTCTGGGGGGACACTGCGGTGACAACACTGTCCCGGCAGGGGTCCCTGCCCTCGTGGGTGAGTGGCAACCATGGGTGGGGGACACCAGGTGCCACCCCCGTGTCCCCCCTCGTGTGCCTCTCCCGTGTCACCCCCATCACCCCCCGTGTCACCCCCCGTGTCACCCCACCGTGTCACCCCCATGTCACACCCCATGTCATTCCCGTGTCCCCCCGTGTCCCTCACCCGTGTCACACTCCGTGTCCCCCCATGTCACCCCGTGTCCCCCCATGTCCCCCCTTTGTCACCCCCATGTCACCCTGTGTCACCTCCATGTCCCCCCGTGTCCCCCGCGTGTCACTCCATGTCCCCCCGTGTCCCATGTCACCCCCGTGTCACCCCCATGTCACCCCCGTGTCATCCCCGTGTCCCTCTCCTGTTTCACCCCCATGTCCCCCCGTGTCACCCCCATGTCCCTCTCCCGTGTCACACCCCGTGTCCCCCCTTTGTCACCCCGTGTCACCTCCATGTCCCCCTATGTCCCCTGCGTGTCACCCCCCATGTCACCCTGTGTCACCTCCATGTCCCCCCGTGTCCCCTGCGTGTCACCCCATGTCCCCCCGTGTCACACCCCCGTGTCACACCCCGTGTCACCCCTGTGTCACATGCCGTGTCATTCCCGTGTCCCTCCGTGTCACCCCTGTGTCCCCCCGTGTCCCTCTCCCGTGTCACACTCCGTGTCCCCCCATGTCCCCCAGTGTCACACCCCGTGTCCCCCCTTTGTCACCCCCGTGTCACCCTGTGTCACCTCCGTGTCCCTCGCGTGTCACCCCCATGTCACCCTGTGTCACCTCCATGTCCCCCGTGTCCCCTGCGTGTCACCCCATGTCCCCCCGTGTCACACCCCGTGTCCCCCCCCGTGTCCCCCGTGTCCCCCCCTGTGTCCCTCTCCCGTGTCACCCACCGTGTCACCCCCGTGTCACACGCCGTGTCATTCCCGTGTCCCTCCGTGTCACCCCTGTGTCCCCCCGTGTCCCTCTCCTGTGTCCACACTCCGTGTCCCCCCATGTCCCCCAGTGTCACACCCCGTGTCCCCCCATGTCCCCCCTTTGTCACCCCCGTGTCACCCTGTGTCATCTCCATGTCCCCCCATGTCCCCCGCGTGTCACCCCATGTCCCCCCGTGTCACACCCCGTGTCACACTCCATGTCCCCCCCGTGTCCCCCCGTGTCACACCCTGTGTCACCCCCATGTCCCCCTGTGTCACCCCCCATGTCCCCCTGTGTCACCCCCCATGTCCCTCTCCCGTGTCACCCCCCATGTCCCTCTCCCGTGTCACACCCCGTGTCACCCTGTGTCACCTCCATGTCCCCCTGTGTCCCCCGCGTGTCACCCCCCATGTCACCCTGTGTCACCTCCATGTCCCCCCGTGTCCCCTGCGTGTCACCCCATGTCCCCCCGTGTCACACCCCGTGTCCCCCCGTGTCACCCCCCGTGTCCCTCTCCCGTGTCACCCCCCCGTGTCACCCCTGTGTCACACGCCATGTCATCCCCGTGTCCCTCCGTGTCACCCCCGTGTCCCTCTCCCGTGTCACACCCCATGTCCCCCAGTGTCACACCCCGTGTCCCCCATGTCACCCCTTTGTCACCTCCGTGTCACCTCCATGTCCCCCCGCGTCCCCGCGTGTCACCCCATGTCCCCCCATGTCACACCCCATGTCCCCCCGTGTCACCCCTGTGTCACCCCCATGTCCCTCTCCTGTGTCACCCCCATATCCCCCCGTGTCACACCCCATGTCGCCCCTTTGTCACCCCCGTGTCACCCCGTGTCACCTCCATGTCCCCCCATGTCCCCCGCGTGTCTCCCCATGTCCCCCTGTGTCACACCCCGTGTCCCCCCCATGTCCCTCTCCTATGTCACACCCCATGTCCCCCCGTGTCCCCCCTTTGTCACCCCCGTGTCACCCTGTGTCACCTCCATGTCCCCCTGTGTCCCCACGTGTCACCCCCATGTCACCCTGTGTCACCTCTATGTCCCCCCGTGTCCCCTGCGTGTCACCCCGTGTCCCCCCATGTCACATCCTGTGTGTCCCCCGTGTCACCCCCCGTGTCCCTCTCCCGTGTCACCTCCATGTCCCCCGTGTCACCCCCCATGTCACCCCCCGTGTCACCCCCACCACCCCCTGTGTCACCTCAACATGTCCCCCCCGTGTCACCCCCCGTGTCCCCCTCGTGTCACCCCGTGTCCCTCTCCCGTGTCATTCTCCATCACCCCCCATGTCCCCCCCATGTCACACCCCGTGTCCCCCCTTTGTCACCCTCTGTGTCACCCCATGTCCCCCCGTGTCGCCCCGTGTCCCCCCCGTGTCCCCCGCGTGTCCCCCCCGTGTTACCCCCGTATCCCCCCGTGTCACACCCCGTGTCCCCCCCCGTGCCCCCCCCTCACCCCGCGGAGCCGCCCGAGGCGGTGGGGGATGGGCCGGCCGTGCCCCCCCGGCGGTGGGTGCCCCCCCAGCATCCAGGTGGGGCGTGAGGAGCGCCCCTCCCCCCCGCGGGGTGAGCTGGTTCCCGGGAGGGGGGAGGGGAATTATGGGTGCAATTAAGAGCCATTTGGTTAATTGCTCGCGGCTGCCAGGGGGGGATTGGGGACACGGGGCGGGGGGAGGGGGCCCATCACATCCCCCCCGCCCCCGCCCCCCCGGGACCCCCCGCCGGGACCCCGCAGCACCCCGGGGTGCCCGCAGCACTCACAGCGCCCCACAGCACCCATGGGCGCCCCATAGCACCCACGTGGAGCCATGGGCACCCTGGAGCACCCACGGGCACCCTGAGCCCCCCGGACACACAGAGCCCCCCGGGCAGTCACTCCATGGACCCCCAGACCCCCGGAGCACCCACAGTCACCCCACAGCCACCCACGGACACCTGGGGACCCCAGAGCACCCAAGGGCACCCCATAGCACCCCACAGCACCCACGGGTTCCCCACAGACCCCTGGGGACCCCACAGCACCCACGGGTTCCCCACAGATCCCTGGGCACCCCACAGCACCCACGACTGCCCCACAGCACCCAGAGCACCCATGGGTGCCCTCGGCCCCCCCACACAACCCGTGCCCCCCTCCCCACGCTCTCATCGTCCCCGTGTCCCGCCCCGTGTCCCCGTCCCCCGTGTCCCCCCCGTGTCCATCCCCCCCGCTGAGCCGGCCTCGCGGGGGGGTGCGGGGGTATAAGGGGCGGCGTGGAGGGTGGGTGCTGCACCCACCATGGCCGCCCCGGGGGGGACAGCGCCCGGCCACGCACCCGCGGGGGTGAGGGACCCCGTGGGGGGGGGACCCGTGGGGGGGGTATCCGTAGGGGTGGCTTGGGGGGCACAAAGGGGAGAGGGCACCCAAGGGTGGGGGTCACCCATAGGGAGGGTCCCCATTCAAGGTGGGGGGGAGCATGGGTGATGGGGGGGGTCCCATAGCGGGGGTCCCCCATTTTGGGGGGGGGATTTGGGGGGGGGGGTCCCAAGCTGGGGGCTCCCCGTTAAAGGGGGCTTCCCTGCTGCGAGGCGGGGGGCTGCCCAGAATGGGGGGGGGGGGTTCCCCGCTGGGGGGGGCAGGAGCAAAGCGGGGGGTCCCCCACTGCGGGGAGGGTTGTCCTTTGCGGGGGGGGGTCCCATAGCAGGGGGGTGTCTCCTCTCAGGGGGGTCCCCCTTACCGGGGGGGCCTGGGAATAGGGGGGTGTCCCCGGAGCAGAGGGGTCCCCCCGTTTCAGGGGACTTCCCATTAAAGAGGGGGGGTCCCGGAGCAAACGGGTGGTCCCCCATTGCGGGGAGGGTTGTCCTTTGCGGGGAGGGTCCCCCCATTACTGGGGGCTGTCCTTGTTGCATGTGGGGTCCACGGAATGGGGGGGGGGTCCCCGTTTCAGGGGACTCCCCATTAAAGGGGGGAGGGGCAGGAGCAAAGGGAGGGTCCCCCATTCCCGGGAGGGTTGTCCTTTGGGGGAGGTGTCCCCGGTTCCGGGGGCTCCCCCTTACCGGGGCTGTCCCCATATCGGGGGGTTCCCCATTAAAGGGGGGGGTCCTGAAGCAAAGGGGGGGGCCCCCTTTTCTGGGAGGGTTGTCCTTTGGGGGGGGTCCCATGGTAGGGGGGCGTCTCCTTTTCAGAGGGTGTCCCCGGTTCCGGGGGTTCCCCCTTACCGGGGGTGTCCCCGTTGCAGGGGGGGGCCCCGGCGCAGGGGGGGTCCCCCGAGTCGGGGGGGTCCCCGGAGCAGGAGGGCTTCTTCTCGCTGCTGAGCTCGGTGCAGGGCGCCCGCATGGACGAGCAGCGCTGCAGCCTGGGGGGGGCCGACGGTGAGGGGCGGGGGGGGGCGGTGAGAGGCGGGGGGGGGGGGCCGGGCCCGGCTGGGGGACGGGAGGGCGGGGGGCGCGGCTGGGGGAGGAGGGGGCGGGGGGTGTGGGGGCCAGGCTGGGGAGGGGGCGTGCGTGCCGGGGGGGGGTGGGGGTGCCGGGGGTTTTGGGGGGGTGTACGTGGGGGCCAGGGGGGTCTATTGGTGGTGCGGAGGGGTCTGGGGGGGCGTCTGTGGGTGCCGGGGGGGCCCGTGGGGGGGTCGGAGGGGGGTGGGTGTCCATGGGGGGTCCGTGAGGGGACGCCGCGGGGTGTTTATGGGGGGCCGTGTGTGCCGGGGGGTCCGTGGGGGATGGAGGGGGGTCCCGGCCGTGGGTTCACGTGTTGGCGCAGGCGGGGGCGGCGCCCCCCCCCCCCGAGCTGGCCGGGCTGCTGGAGCTGCTGGCGCATTCCCAGGGGCGCCGCATGGACGAGCAGCGCCTGCCCGTGCCCCGCCTGCCCGGCTTCGGGCCCGCCCAGGTGGGGGGCACCGGGGGGGGGCTAGGGGGACACCCGGGGGGGAGGGGGATGGCGGGGGGCACCCGGGGGGGGTGGGTCGGGGGCTGGGGGGACACCCGGGGCGGGGGATTGGGGGGGGCTGGGATGGTGGGAGGACACCTGGGGGGAGGCCAATGGGGGGGCTGACGGGGATGGTTGGGGGGGGGGGAGGGGCGAGGGGGGGCTGGGGGGTCACCAGGGGTGGGGGCTGATGGGGGCGCCCGGGGCAGGGGGTGGCGGGGGGAGCAGACAGTGAGGGGGTACCAAGCCGGGGGGGGGGGGGCACCTGGGGGGGCACTGAGGGGGTGGACAGACCCGAGGGGGGGCCCAGAGGGGGTTCCCCGGGGGGGGGGGCACGGAAGGAGTACCTAAGGGGGGGGGGGACACACATGGGACCCCCGGGGGGGCAGCACTCAGGACGGGGGGGAGGGGGCACAGGGGGAACCTCCTGGGGGGCACCCAGGGGACACCCCCCTCCTGTCTCCCCACAGGACTGAGCACCCTGAGCCAGGCAGGGCCCCCGCCTGTCCCCCATCCCCCCATGTCACCCCATCCCCCCCTCCAGCCCCTCACCCCAATAAACACCCCCCCGAGCTTGTCACCACGGGGCCTGTGACATCTGGTGGGAGGGGGGCTTGGGGACACAGGTGGCATCGGGGGCGGGGGAAGATAGCAACCATCACCCCTGGGTGGCACCAGGGGACACAGGGCACTGGGGGTGGCACTAGGGGACACCCACGGCAGAGGTGGCAGCAAGGGACAGGGGACACCCACAGCAGATGGGTGGCACTTGGGGACACAGGGCACCCGGGGAGGGGGTGGCACCATGGGACAGGAAGCACTGGGGGTGGCACTAGGGGACACCCACAGCAGAGGGCTGACACTGGGGGACACTGGGCACCTGGGGAGGGGGTGGCACCAAGGTACAGGGGGACACCCAGGGCAGATGGGTGACACTGGGGAGCACATGGTCCCCAGGTGGCACCAGGGGACACTCACGGCAGAGGGGTGACACAGGACCCCAGGTGGCACTAGGGGACACCTCAGCCACCCCCCATGACACCCTGGGGGACACTGACCCCCCCCAGGTGACCCTGCTGTCACCATGACCCCCCCCCCCACAGGTGGTGCAGGTGCCAGCACTGTTTATTGGGGTGGGGACATCCAGGAGTGTCACTTGTCCCCTCCAACACAGAGGTCACACGATGGCAGCAGGATAGTGGCGGGTACAGATGTGTCCCCAGCTGTCGTGGTGACGCTGCCAGGGCAGGGACATGGGGACAGCCACGTGTCCCTCTGTCACGGACACGGTGACAGGACAAGGCCATATGTGTCCCCTCTGCCACCAACGTGGTCACAGCAATGGCAGCAGGACGCAGCCACGTGTCCCCTCTGTCACCAACGGAGCAATGGTGTCAGGACAAAGCCACACATCCCCTCTGTCACCAATGCTATCACACAGACGGCACGAAGATGAAGCCATGTGTCCCTTTTGTCACTGATATGGCCACGGCAATGGCAGCAGGACACATGCGGTGACAGGACACAGTCATATGTCCCCTCTGTCACCAATGGGGCCACAGTGACGGTGTCAGGATGAGACCGACATGTCCCCTGTGTCACCAACAGGGTGATGGTGTCACGATGAAGCCATGTTGAGGAGCCACATGTCCCCAGTCACCAAGGTGGCCACGGTGATGCCACCACTGTCCTGGCCACAGTGACAGGATGCTCCCACATGTCCCCTCTGTCACCAGGGTAGCTGCAGCGTCACAGCGAAGCCTCATCCAGCAGCCACGTGTCCCCTCTGTCACCAACATGGCCATGGCACTGGTGTCACCACGCTGCCACGGGTCCCCTGTGTCACCGCAGCAACTGGATGTCCCTGTGTCCCCTCAAGCTCGTGTCCCCTTCCCCTCCCGCAGCCGCTGCTTCAGCTCTGCCATCGCCTGCCGCTGGGGGGGACACAGGTCAGGGGACACAGGGGTGGCCCCAGGGACACCACGAGTGTACCCAGGTGTGGGGGTGTCCTCTGTGTCCCCTGTCCTGCCCCCAGCGTGTGGGGGTGGGGACACCAGGGACACCAGGGAGACGTTGGGGATCGTGGGGACAGGGGGAGATGCTGAGGGCACCAGGGGGGACATTGGGGACATCAGGAGAATGGTGGGGATATGGCGGGGGGATGTTGGGGACACTAGAGGTGCTAGGGACACCAGGGGGGATGTTGGGGACACTGGAGGTGCTGGGGACATGGTGGGGGGATACTGGGGACACTGGATGTGGTGGGGACATGGCGGGGGGATGTTGGGGACACTGGGGGCGACACTGGACATGGTGGGGACACGGTGGGGGATGTTGGGGACACTAGGGGGGACACTGGGCATGGTGGGGACACTGGGGGGGGAGATGGTGGGGACACTGGGGGTCACTTACCTGGTTGGGGTCATCCGGAGGAAAAATCTCCCTCTGGGAAAGAGAAGGGGAGTCAGCGGGGAGGGGCTCAGCGGGGTCAACAGCATCGGGGGTGGGGGGTGGGGGTGTCAGTGGGATCAGGCCAGCAGGGTCAGTGGGGGGGGGGTCGGGGGGGGCAGCGGGGTCAGTGAGGTCAGCGGGGGGGGTCAGTAGCCCCCCACCCCCACCTTGCGCTGCACCACGTGCCGCTCGAAGTACTCGGCCTGGTTGGAGACCCAGAAGATGCCAACGGGGAAGGACAAGTAGAGCAGCATCTGGGGACAGGGACACTGTCACCCCCAACCTCCCCGGGACCCCGGCCGGCACCCCCCCTCCCCCTGGCAGGTGGGGGCGGTGTCACCTGGCTGAGGGCAGGAGGGTGGCACCTGGGCTGGCATAGAGCCAGCGTCCCCAGCCCCTACCGCCGTCACCTGTGCTGGGTGTCCCCAGCGTCCCCGTCCCCCCCGCCGTCACCCGTGCTGGGGGTCCCCAGTGTCATCCCCTCCCCGCCATCACCCGTGCTGGGGGTCCCCAGTGCTCCCCCCAGCCCCCCTGCTGTCCCTCATGCCAGGATGGCTCCAGCGTGTCCCCCCCCCGCCCCCCTGCACTGTCCCGCCGCTGCCCCCCGCCATGCTCCAGGGTCCCCCAGGCCAGGCCCCCGCTGCCCCCCGGGGCCAGCGCCCCCACCCCCAGGGCCGGTACCCGCCCCTCAGCTGCCCCCCCCCCCGGGGCCAACGCCCCTCCAGCCGCCCCTCACTCCCTCCCCCCGGGGCCAGTACCACTCCCCCACCCCGGCCAATACACCCCCCCACTACCCCCTGGGGCCGGTACCCATCCCCCGCTGCTCCCCTGGGGCCGGTACGCCCCCCCATTGCTCCCTAGGGCCGATACCCCCCCGGAGCCGGTGCCCACCCCCCACTTTCATCCCCCCAGACCAGTACGTGCCCCCCGAGTCAGCCCCCCAGGTACCCGCAAGATCTCCAGCTTCACCCCCATGGCGCCTCCTTGACCGCACCACTTCCGCTTTCCCACCACCGAACACGGCGGCCGCCCATTGGCCGAGCCGTCAGCACCGCAGACCTCCCGTTGGCTTAGAGGAGTGCGGAGGAGGGGCAAGGCTCTGACAGGCGGGAGTGACGGCCAATGAAAGGACGGAAAAATCAGCGCGGGGGTGGGTGGGAGAGCGGAAGTGGCGTCATAGTAGCCCGCCGGGAAAGATGGCGGAGCGGGATGAAATGGCTGTTGCGGTTGCGGCTGAGGCGCTGGAGCGGGAGGAGCCAATGGAGCTGGAGCGGCAGCCAGAGCCGGAGCGGCCACCGGAGCCGGAGCTGGAGCGGCCCGAGCTCTGCTTCGTGAGTTCGGGGGGCTCGCCCCCCCCCCCCCAGCACCCCCGGCCCTCCCCGTCCTTGTCACCCCTCACTCTTGTCACTCGCTGGCCCCCCGTCCCCTCATCTTCGCTCTGTCCTCGCCCCCCACATCCCCCGTCCCCCGCCATCCTCGCTCCCTGTCTCTGTCACCCCTCATTCTGGCTCTGCGTCCCTATTGTCCCTTGTCCCTGTCATCCCTCTCCTCACTCCCTGTTGCCATGTCCCCCCACCTTTGCCCTGTCCCGTGTCCCCACGCCCCGCGTCCCCCCTCACTCCACGTCCCTGTTCCCCTTGTCCCTGTCACTCCTCAGCTCTTCTAACTCCCTGTCCCCACGTCCCCTTGCCCTTGTGCAGTTCCCCTCCCTGCACCCCTGGCCCGTCTCACGCCCCCCATCCCCCCTCACTCCACGTCCCCATTCTCCTCCATCCCTGCTTCCTGTCCCCATCACTCCTTCTTCTGGCTCTGTGTCCCTATTTTCCCTTGTCCTTGTCACCCCTCACTCTTCTTACTCCTTGTTGCTATGTCCACTCACCCTTGCCCTGTCCTGCTTCCTGTCCCTCCTGGTCCCCATGCCCCCCCATCCCCCCTTGCTCTGCATCCCTGTTCCCCTCCATCCTCGCTCCCTGCCCCTCTCATTGCTCGTTCTGGCTCTGTGTTCCTCTTGTCCCTTGTCCCTGTCACCTCTCACTCTTCTCACTCCTTGTTGCCATGGCCGCTCACCCTTGCCCTGTCCCGCTTCCCCCACCCGCCCCCATTCCTCCTGGTCCCTGTGCCCCCCCCGTTCCCCCTCCTTCCATGTCCCCATCCCCTTCCATCCTTGCTCCCTGCTCGTTCTGGCTCTGTGTCCCTGTTGTCCCTTGGCCCTGTGCCCCCCTCACTCTTTGCGCTGCCCACAGGAGGAGGAGGACGTGCAGCACGAGGAGGAGATCCTGCGCAACCCCTTCTCGGTGCGCTGCTGGCTGCGCTACATCCAGGCGCGGCAGAAGGGGCCACGCCACCGCCTCAACCTGCTCTTCGAACGCGCCCTCCGCGAGCTGCCCGGCAGGTGGGGGACACAGGGACCCAGGGGCTACCTCACGGGGCAGGGGTGGGGACACATGGGTGCTGTGGGCGTAGAATGGGGACTGGGGGCTGTCCTCATGGGGGACAGGGACCTCCTGGGCCCCACTATGGGGATGGGGGGTGACAGGGATGCGCCTGGTGCCTGCATGGGGTGAGTGGGTGACAAGGGGCAGCCCGTGTCCCCTCGTGGGGATGTGACAAGAACCTCCAGGGTCTCTCCATGGGGCAGGGGGGTGATTGGGATCTCCTGTGTTCCCTCACGGGTGACAGGGACCACAAAGGGCATCTCATGACCCCTCATGGGGGGGGTGACAAGGATCTCTGTGGTCTCTCCATGGGGCAGGGGGGCAATGAGAAGCTCCTGTGTCCCCTCATGGGGAGGTGACAAGAGTCTCCAGGCTGTCTCCACGGGGCAGGGGGGCGATGGGGACCTCTTGTGTCCCTTCCTGAATCAAGGAGGTGCCAAGGACCTGCTGCGTCCCCTCAGGGTGGCAGGGGGTGATGGCAGGGGTGGCAGCAGTGACAGGCATGTCATCCCACCCCCCAGTTACAAGCTGTGGTACCAGTACCTGCGGCAGCGGCGGCAGCAGGTGAAGGGGCGCTGCCCCACCGACCCCGCCTATGAGGAGGCCAATGGCTGCCACGAGCGCGCCCTCGTCTTCATGCACAAGGTGGGGACACAGGGACACGGAGGGGATATAGCTGTGGGGGGCAGGGGCAGCTGGAAGGGGGGGCAGAGGTACGGGAGTGGGGAAGGGCATGGGGGGTGTGTGGGGTGGGGACAGGGACATCGAGGGAGACGGTAGGATACAGGGAGATGGGGGGGTGGGGAGCACAGGGAGGGAGATGGATGGGGGGGTGAGGAGGAGCTTGGGGGGGCAGGGAGCCCCATAACTACCCCTGTGAGCCTCTCCAGTCCCATAACTGCTCCTGCGGCCCCCCACCCCCCCCAGCTGTGCCTGCAGGCCCCCCCACCCTCCAGCCCCCCGAGCAGCCCCCCCCCTCAGCCCCATAACCATCTCCCCCTCCCCGCGCCCCACAGATGCCGCGTATCTGGCTGGACTACTGCCAGTTCCTGGTGGAGCAGGGTCGGATCACGCGGACGCGCCGCACCTTCGACCGGGCGCTGCGGGCGCTGCCCATCACCCAGCACCACCGCATCTGGCCCCTCTACCTGCAGTTCGTGCGGCGCTACCCTCTGCCCGAGACCGCCGTCCGCGTCTACCGCCGCTACCTGAAGGTACCGCCGGTGCCTGCCGCCCTGGGGAACCTGCTGGTGTCACCCCGGGGGGGGGCGGAGGCTGGTGTCACCCCGGGGGGGGGCGGAGGGGGCAGGGCATGGGTTGGGTGGGGGGAGGGAGGTGTGGGGGATGTGGCGGCATGGGGACAGGGGTGGGGGGGAGGGCTGGAGGTGGGAGGTGGGGTCAGGGGTGGGGGGACAGGGAGGGACAAAAGTATCGCAGGGGATGTGGAGAAGGGATGGAGGTGGCAGGGACACACAGAGCGGGGACAGAGGGGACACAGTACAGGGACACAGGTGAGGTCGGGACACGCAGGGTGGGGACAGAGGGAACATGAGGCAGGGACACAGGTGGGGTGGTGGGGACAGGGGTGACATGGAGCAGGAACAGGGGTGGTAGTGACATGCAGAGTGAGGACAGAGGGGACACAGTACAGGGACACAGGTGAGGTGGCAGGGACACATGGAGTGCGGACAGGGGACATGGAGCAGGGATAGAGAGGACGCAGCACAGGGACAGGTGGTGGCAACAGAGGTGACACGGAGCAAGGACAGAGGTGAGGTGGCGGGGACACATGGAGCAGGGACAGGGGACACTGCACAGGGACAGAGGTGACAAAGCAGGGACAGAGGTGACAGGGACACACAGAGTGGGGACAGAGGTGACATGGGGCAGGGACAGGAGGGGCAGGGACACAGCACAGGGACACAGGTGGCAGTGACACACGGAGCCCGGACAGAGGGGACACTGCATGGGGACAGAGGTGGCAGGCACACACAGAGCTGGGACAGAAGTGACATGGAGCAGGGACAGGGTGGCAGGGAGACGTGGAGCAAGGACAGAGGTGAGGTGGCAGGGACACATGGAGCGGGACAGGAGTAACAGGACAGGGACAGTGGTGACAGCGGTATATGGAGAGTGCCAGAGGTACCACGGAGCAGGGGTGGCGGTGGCAGAGGTGGCACAGAGCGAGACAGGGATGGGGTGGGTGCCACCAGGCAGTAGCGGGGACACCAGAGGGGCCGTGGGTGGGGGGCCATGGTGGAGGGGACGCTGGGGACAGGCGCTGTGTGTCCCCCCCAGCTGAGCCCCGAGAGCGCGGAGGAGTACGTGCAGTACCTGCGCTCCGTGGGGCGCCTGGACGAGGCCGCCGTGCGCCTTGCCCGCCTCGTGAACGACGAGCGCTTCGTCTCCAAGGAGGGCAAGTCTAATTACCAGGTGGGCAGCCTCGGGGGGGGCACCCATGGGTGCTGGGGGGACGTCCCCTCCCCCACCTGGGGGTGCTGGAGAGCTGGGGAAGGCGGCTGTGGGGGTGCCAAGGTGCTGAGGGGGCACCCATGGGTGCTGCGGGGGGTGTCACTGGGGGCTCTGGTGAGCACCATGGGATGCCAGTGGGTGCGGGGGGTCTCCCATGGGGGTGGGGGGGGTCCTTGTGGGTGCTGACGCCCCCTCCCCCAGGTGACAGGGGGCTGGGGGGCAGCAGGGAGTGACAAAGGGGACCTGGGTCTGGCGTGGGGGGGGGTCACGGGGGTCCCCCAGGGGTCCCGGGTGCTGAGCTGTCCCCCCCCAGCTGTGGCAGGAGCTGTGCGAGCTGCTGTCGCAGCACCCGGAGCGGGTTCGCTCGCTGGACGCCGGCGCCATCATCCGCGGGGGGCTGACGCGCTTCACCGACCAGCTGGGGCGGCTCTGGGGGGCCCTGGCCGACTGCTACATCCGCAGCGGCCACTTCGAGAAGGTGACGTGTCCCCAAGTGCCACCCGTGTCGCTGCTGGCCTGGCTGGCTGTCCCCAGGCCCCCCCTCCCCCTCCCGGGGGTCACAACAGCCCCGTTCCCCACCCCCAAAAAAGGGTCCAAGGCCACCATGGTCACGGGCTTCTGTCCTCAGGGCCACTGCAGCCCCCGTGTCCCCTTCCCCTCCCCGCCCCCCCCGGGCCCCTGCAGCCCCCGTGTCCCCTTCCCCTCCCCGCCCCCCCCGGGCCCCTGCAGCCCCCGTGTCCCCTTCCCCTCCCCGCCCCCCCCGGACCCCTGCAGCCCCTGTGTCCCCTTCCCCTGCCCCCCCCGGGCCACTGCAGCCCCCGTGTCCCCATCCCCCACAGCACCCCATCCCCTGTCCCACCCCTGTCTCTATGTCAGCCCAGGGCCAGCACCTGTCCTTATGTCACTCTAGGGCCACCCCCCCGCCCTGGTCCCTTGTCGCCCCCGAGCCAGGCCCCCCCAGGAGCCCTGTCCCCAGCCCGTTGTCCCCACAGGCGCGGGATGTCTATGAGGAGGCGGTGCAGACGGTGATGACGGTGCGGGACTTCACCCAGGTCTTTGACAGCTACGCCCAGTTCGAGGAGAGCGTCATCGCCGCCAAGATGGAGACGGTGGCGGAGCTGGGCAAGGAGGAGGACGGTGAGGGTGGGGGGCGTTGGGACAGCACGGGGACCCTGTGGCCAAGGAGGGTGTTGGGGACACATGCGGGGGTGGCCCTGGTGGCAGGGAGCCCTGCCTCAGTTTCCCCCATGGGGAGCTGCCCCTGGCACCCCCAGCCCACCCAGGGGTGGCCAGCACCTGGTCAGCCCGTCCCCATGTCCCCCCCTCACCCCGTCCCCGTGTCCCTGCAGAGGAGGTGGAGCTGGAGCTGCGCCTGGCCCGCTTCGAGCAGCTGATGGCGCGGCGCCCGCTGCTGCTCAACAGCGTCCTGCTGCGCCAGAACCCCCACAACGTCCACGAGTGGCACAAGCGGGTGCAGCTCTACCAGGGGCAACCCGAGCAGGTGGGGACAGGGTGGGGACATGGGGAGGGGACGCTTGGAGAGCAGGCAGAGCGCAGCTGGGGGCGCTGGGTGGAGGACAATGGGGCTGGGGTGAGGGTGGAGCGTAGAGGTGGTAGGGGGGTGTTGGGGTGGGTGTAGGGGACACCTGGGGACATCGGGGTGGGTGTAGGGGATGTTGGAGTGGGCAGAGGGGACACCTGGGGATGTTGGAGTGGGCAGAGGGGACACCTGGGGATGTTGGAGTGGGCAGAGGGGACACCTGGGGACGTTGGGGTGGCTGTTGGGTGACGCTGGGGTAGCCATGGGGACGTGCAGAGCCCCGGGGTGGGGCGTGAGGCCACATAGCTGGTGCGTGCAGTGGTGGGCAGGTGTGGGGGCGTTGCACAGCTGGGGTTTGGCCGTGTCCCCAGCGTGTCCCCCCGTGTCCCCAGATCATCCACACGTACACGGAGGCCGTGCGCACCGTGGACCCCTTCAAGGCGACGGGGCGTCCCCACGGGCTCTGGGTGGCTTTTGCCCGCTTCTACGAGGACAACGGGCAACTGGACGACGTGAGTGGGGGGACCATCGGTTGTCCCCTCCCCTGGGTGACCCTCGGAGCCCTGACTGTCCCCTGTGTCCCCAGGCCCGCACCATCCTGAGCAAGGCCACTTGCGTGCGCTTCAAGCAGGTGGAGGACCTGGCCGCCATCTGGTGCGAGTTCGGGGAGATGGAGCTGCGCCACCAGAACTACGATGAGGCGCTGCGCATCCTGCGGGTCCGTGGGGGGCGGGGGGCTGGGGGGCCGTGTCCCCCCAGGGGACACCCGGGTCTCCTCAGGGTGATGCCCCGGTCCCCTAGTGGGATGGTTGGGTTGGTCGTGGGCGTTGGGAGGATGGAAAGGGAGGCTAGGGGGTGGGGGTGGTGCGTGTGTGTGGGGTCTTGGGGACACTGGGGACACCCCTTTCTGTGTCCCTCCCCCCCCCCCAGAAAGCCACCGCGCTGCCGGCCAAGAGAGCAGAGTACTTCGACTCCACGGAGCCCGTCCAGAACCGCCTCTACAAATCCCTCAAGGTCTGGTCCATGTTGGCCGACCTGGAGGAGAGCCTGGGCACCTTCCAGGTGGGTGACACCCAGGTCCCAGGTGTCCCCAGCCCCCCTGTGGGGTCCCTTCCTGCATCCCCGCTCCGGTTCTGGGTGCTCCCATCCCATTTGGGTGCCCCATGCCCTCCCCGTGCCCCCATCCCCTTCCTCACATCCCTTTGCGTCATCCCCCCCGCCACCCCATGTCCTCGCTGGGTGCTCCTTTGTCACCCTGCTGTCCCCAGGGGGTGCTGGGTGGCAGGTGCTGAGCCCCCTGTCCCCCCCCAGTCCACCAAGGCGGTGTATGACCGTATCCTGGACCTGCGCATCGCCACCCCCCAGATCGTCATCAACTACGGGCTCTTCCTGGAGGAGCACGGCTACTTCGAGGAGAGCTTCAAGGTGGGCACCCGGCAGCCCCTCCCCCACCTGTGGGAGGGGGCTGGTGACACTGGGGGCATGGTGGGGACCCTGTGGCCAAGGACAGTGTTGGGGACGGATCCTGGGGTGGCCCTGGGGGTCCGGGTGGCAGGGTAATGGCAGTGGTGGTGACAGTGGTGACAGCGGGGAGGGTGCTGGTGACACTGGGGACACTGTGGGGACGCTGTGGCCAAGGAAGGTGTTGGGGACAGATCCTGGGGGTCTGGGTGGCAGGCAGGGGTGGTGACAGCGGTGTCCCCGGTGTCTCCGCAGGCCTACGAGCGCGGCATCGCGCTGTTCCGGTGGCCCAATGTGGCGGACGTGTGGCACACCTACCTCAGCAAGTTCGTCACCCGCTACGGGGGGCGCAAGCTGGAGCGGGCGCGGGACCTGTTCGAGCAGGCGCTGGACGGCTGCCCCCCCCGCTACGCCAAGAGTACGGAGGGTGTGGGGGGGGGATGGTTGGGGATGGGGTGGAGGTGGGTGCCTGCAGTGAGCACCCCAGTGCCCACCCTGCCCAGCACCCCTGGGTGCTCCCCTGGATATGTGTGGTGACCCCCAGCCCCCTCCCAGGGCACCCCTCCACCCTCAGCATGTCCGTGGGGTCACCCAGCCCTCCCCCGGGCATCTGTGGGGTCCCCCAGCCCCCCTGCACATGCACTGGGTCCCCCAGCCCCTCCCCCAGGGCCCCCTCCTGGGCATCTGTGGGGTCACCCTGCCCCCCCCTGTGCCTGCACTGGGTCCCCCAGGCCCCCCATTCCCCACCGTGGGCACCCACCAGCCTCCCCCCCAGCCCTGGGGCAGGCTGGCAGCCCCCCGGGGGGGCACGGGCTGACGGTGCCCCCCTGCCGGCAGCCATCTACCTGCTGTACGCGCGGCTGGAGGAGCAGTACGGGCTGGCCCGCCACGCCATGGGGGTGTACGAGCGCGCCACCCGCGCTGTCCTGCCCGCCCAGCAGCACGACATGTTCAACATCTACATCAAGCGGGCGGCCGAGCTCTACGGTGTCACCCACACCCGCCCCATCTACCAGAAGGCCATCGAGGTGGGCACCTGGGGGGCCGGGGGGTGGGGGTGGAGGGGTGGGGGGATAGGGAGTGGGGATGGGGACTTGGGGACACCGTGTGGGCAGGGGGACCAAGGGGGACACTGGCTGGGCAGAGGGACAGGGGGCACCGTGGGGGCGGGGGGACTTGGGGACAGCAGGTGGGGGTGGGGGGACAGGGAGTAGGGATGGGGACAGCGGGTGGGCACGAGGACATGGGGACACTGGGTGGGCAGGGGGTCAAGGGGACCCCACAGGGGCAGGGGGACTTGGGGACACCACGTGGGGGTGGGGACAGTGGGCACTGGGTGGGCGCAGGGGGTGTGTGCTGGTGGGGCGGTACCCCCCCCAGCCTGGTGCCGGTGTCCCCCCCGGTGTTGGTGTGACCCCCCCCCCCCCCCCGGCAGGTGCTGGGTGATGACGCGGCGCGGGAGCTGTGCCTGCGCTTCGCCGACATGGAGTGCAAGCTGGGGGAGGTGGACCGGGCACGCGCCATCTACACCTACTGCTCCCAGATCTGCGACCCCCGCGTGAGCACCCACCCAGCGTGGGGGGGGGGGGGTAGGGGGCACCCATCGGGGCAGGGGGATACCTGCTGAGGTGGGGGGACACCCAGTGGGGTGAGGGGCGCCCATCAGAGCAGCCAGTGGGGTGGGGGGATACTCAGCGGGGTGGGGGGCACCCATCAGGGCAGGGGGACACCCGGCGGGCAGGGTGACAGCCCATGTGCCAGGTGTGGGTCCCCAGGGGGTGTCCCTGGAGCCATGGGGTGCCCAGTGCTGGGGTGATGTCCCCAGGGCCACAAGGGTCCTCAGGGGTGTCTCCAGGGATGTCCCCGCTGCCCACCTCCCCCCAGCATTCCCCCACGGTGGATCCCCGGTGCCACCCGCTGTGTCCCCATGTCCCGCAGATCACGGGCACCTTCTGGCAGACCTGGAAGGACTTTGAGATCAGACCTGGAAGGACTTTGAGATCC
>NW_027660138.1:0-28090 GCF_963210335.1 Falco punctatus | reverse complement strand
ACTGGGGGGCACTGGGAGGGACTGGGAGGGGACTGGGAAGGACTGGGGGGCACTGGGAGGGACTGTGGGGAACTGGGAGGGACTGGAAGGACTGGGGGGGACTGGGAGGGACTGGGAGGGGACTGGGAAGGAACTGGGAACGACTGGGGAGGGCTACTGGGAGCACTGGGGGGCTACTGGGGGTTACTGGTCAGTACTGGCGGTTACTGGAGGGTTACTGGTGGTTACTGGTGTTACGGGTGGTTACTGGTGGGATGCTGGGGTGGTACTGGGGGTTACTGGTTGGTCCTGGTGGGATACTGGGGTGGTACTGGGGGTTACTGGTGGTTACTGGTGTGACTGGGCGCAGGCGAGTCGGTGTCGGTGATCAAACACACAGAGCACTGGGGGGTTACTGGGGGGTTACTGGGGGGTTACTGGTAGGTACTGGTTGGTTACTGGGGTGGTACTGGTCGGTACTGGTTTTTACTGGTTTTTACTGGTGTGACTGGGCGCAGGCGAGTCGGTGTCAGTGATCAAACACACGGAGCACTGGGGGGTTACTGGGGTGTTACTGGGGGGTTACTGGTAGGTACTGGTGGGTTACTGGGGTGGTACTGGTCGGTACTGGTCGGTACTGGTTTTTACTGGTTTTTACTGGTGTGACTGGGCGCAGGCGAGTCGGTGTCGGTGATCAAACACACGGACCCGGTGCCCGACCCCCGCGCGGTCAACCAGGACAAGAAGAACATGCTCTTCTCCGTGAGTGACACGCGTGGCACGTGTCACGTGTCACATGTCGCGTGTGTCACCCATGTCACATGCCATGTCACGTGTGTCACCTGTCACGTGTGTCACCCATGTCATATGCCATGTCACATGTGTCACCTGTCACATGTCACCTGTCATGTGTGTCACCCATGTCACATGCCATGTCACGTGTCACCCATGTCACATGCCATGTCACACGTGTCACGTGTCACGTGTCATACGTGTCACCCATGTCATATGCCATGTCACGTGTGTCACCTGTCATGTCACCCGTGTCACCCGTGTCATGTGTGTCACCCATGTCATGTGTGTCACCCATGTCGCATGTCACGTGTGTCACCTGTCATGTGTGTCACCTGTCACGTGTCACCCGTGTCACCCATGTCACCCGTGTCACCCATGTCATGTGTGTCATGTGTGTCAGCCGTGTCACGTGTGTCAGCCGTCACGTGTGTCAGCCGTGTCACGTGTGTCACCTGTCACTTGTCATGTGTGTCATGTGTCACATGTCATGTGTGTCACATCACATGTCACCTGTCATGTGTGTCACCCATGTCACATGTCATGTGTCACGTGTCACCTGTCATGTCACCCATGTCACGTGTCACCTGTTATGTGTGTCATGTGTCACGTGTGTCACGTCACATGTCACCTGTCATGTGTGTCACCCGTCACGTGTCATGTGTCACATGTCACCTGTCACCTGTCATATGTCACCCATGTCACATGTGTCACCTGTCATGTGTGTCACCCATGTCACATGTCACACCTGTCACCTGTCGTACATGTCACCTGTCACACGTGTCACATGTCACCCCATGTCACATGTCACCTGTCATGTGTCACATGTCGCCTGTCACATGTGTCACTCCATGTCACACATGTCACATCACACATCGCCCCATGTCACCCCATGTCACACATGCCATGTGTCACACGTGTCATCTGTCACATGTCACATGTCATCCATGTCACATGTCACACGTGTCACCCCATGTCACACATGTCACATGTCACATGTCACATGTGTCACCCATGTCACATGTCACCTGTTACATGTCACCCCCTGTCACACATGTCACCTGTCCTGTCACACCCGTCACATGTATCTCATGTCCCACCCCACATCCCACCATGTCCCACCACGTGTCCCCCCGTGTCCCCTCCATGTCCCACCCCGTGTCCCACCATGTCCCACCATGTCCAACCACGTGTCCAACCATGTCCCCTCCCGTGTCCCACCCCATGTCCCACCACGTTCCACCACGTTCCACCACATGTCCCACCACATGTCCCACCACGTGTCCCACCACGTGTCCCACCACGTGTCCCACCATGTGTCCCAACACGTCCCCCCGTGTCCCACCCCATGTCCCACCACGTCCCACCACGTGTCCCCCTGTGTCCCCTCCATGTCCCACCCCGTGTCCCACCATGTCCCACCCCGTGTCCCACCCCGTGTCCCACCACATGTCCCACCATGTCCCACCACATGTCCCACCACGTCCCCCCATGTCCCACCACGTGTCCCACCACGTGTCCCACCATGTGTCCCAACACGTCCCCCCGTGTCCCACCCCATGTCCCACCACGTCCCACCACGTGTCCCCCTGTGTCCCCTCCATGTCCCACCCCGTGTCCCACCATGTCCCACCCCGTGTCCCACCCCGTGTCCCACCACATGTCCCACCATGTCCCACCACATGTCCCACCACGTCCCCCCATGTCCCACCACGTGTCCCACCACGTGTCCCACCATGTGTCCCAACACGTCCCCCCGTGTCCCACCCCATGTCCCACCACGTCCCACCACGTGTCCCCCTGTGTCCCCTCCATGTCCCACCCCGTGTCCCACCATGTCCCACCCCGTGTCCCACCCCGTGTCCCACCACATGTCCCACCACGTGTCCCACCACGTCCCACCACGTGTCCCACCACGTGTCCCACCACGTGTCCCACCATGTCCCACCACGTCCCACCTTGTGTCCCACCACATTCCACCCCGTGTCCCACCGTGTCCCACCACATCCCACCACATCCCACCATGTCCAACCACGTGTCCCACCCCGTGTCCCACCACACGTCCCACCACGTCCCCTCCATGTCCCACCCCGTGTCCCACCCTGTCCCACCATGTCCCACCCCGTGTCCAACCACGTGTCCCACCCCGTGTCCAACCACGTGTCCCACCCCGTGTCCAACCACGTGTCCCACCCTGTGTCCCACCGTGTCCCACCACACGTCCCACTGTGTCCCACTGTGTCCCACCACGTGTCCCACCCCGTGTCCCACCCCGTGTCCCACCACGTGTCCCACCCCGTGTCCCACCCCGTGTCCCACCACACATCCCACCACGTCCCCTCCATGTCCCACCCCGTGTTCCGACACGTCCCCCCATGTCCCACCATGTGTCCAACCACGTGTCCCACCCCATGTCCCACCCCGTGTCCAACCACGTGTCCCACCCCGTGTCCCACCCCATGTCCCACCACGTGTCCCACCCCGTGTCCCACCACCTCTCCATGCCCCTCCCCCCCCCCCCCACCAGGGCACCAACATCGGGGCCGGCAAAGCCGTGGGCATCGTGGTGGCCACGGGGGTCAACACGGAGATCGGGAAGATCCGGGATGAGATGGCGGCCACCGAGCAGGAGAAGACACCGCTGCAGCAGAAGCTGGACGAGTTCGGGGAGCAGCTCTCCAAGGTCATCTCCCTCATCTGCGTCGCCGTCTGGCTCATCAACATCGGCCACTTCAACGACCCCGTCCACGGCGGCTCCTGGATCCGCGGCGCCATCTACTACTTCAAGATCGCCGTCGCCTTGGCCGTCGCCGCCATCCCGGAAGGTCTCCTCCGGGGGGGGGGGGGTTGGGTGGGGTTGGAGGGTCCGGCTTGGGTCAGCTATGGGGTTAGAACGTCCGTATTTGGTCACCTATGGGGTTAGAAGGTCCATCTTGGATCACCTATGGGGTTAGAACGTCCGTATTTGGTCACCTATGGGGTTAGAAGGTCCATCTTGGATCACCTGTAGGGTTAGAAGGTCCATCTTTGGTCAGCTATGGGGTTGGAAGGTCCGTCTTAGGTCACTTATGGGGTTAGAAGGTCCATCTTGGGTCAGCTATGGGGTTGGAAGGTCCGTCTTAGGTCACTTATGGGGTTAGAAGGTCCGTTTTTGATCACTTATGGGGTTAGAAGGTCCATCTTGCGTCAGCTATGGGGTTAGAAGGTCCATCTTTGGTCACCTGTAGGGTTACAAGGTCCATCTTTGGTCAACTATGGGGTTAGAAGGTCCATCTTGGGTCAACTATGGGGTTAGAAGGTCCATCTTTGGTCAACTATGGCGTTAGAAGGTCCACCTTGGGTCAACTGTGGGGTTGGAGGGTCCGTCTTAGGTCACTTATGGGGTTGGAAGGTCCATCTTTGGTCACCTATGGGGTTAGAACGTCCGTATTTGATCACTTATGGGGTTAGAAGGTCCGTATTTGGTCACCTATGGGCTTAGAAGGACCATCTTGGATCACCTGTAGGGTTGGAAGGTCCATCATTGGTCACTTATGGGGTTAGAACGTCCATATTTGATCACTTATGGGGTTAGAAGGTCCATCTTGGATCACCTGTAGGGTTAGAAGGTCCATCTTTGGTCACTTATGCGGTTAGAACGTCCATCTTTGGTCACCTACGGGGTTGGAGGGTCCGTCTTAGGTCATTTATGGGTTAGAATGTCCATATTTGATCACTTATGGGGTTGGAATGTCCATCTTTGGTCACCTATGGGGTTAGAAGGTCCATCTTGGGTCACTTATGGGGTTAGAGCGTCTGTATTTGATCACTTATGGGGTTAGAAGGTCCATCTTTGGTCAGCTATGGGGTTAGAAGGTCCATATTTGGTCAACTATGGGGTTGGAAGGTCCATCTTGGATCACCTGTAGGGTTAGAAGGTCCATCTTGGGTCAGCTATGGGGTTAGAACGTCTATCTTGGGTCAACTATGGGGTTAGAAGGTCCATCTTGGGTCATTTATGGGGTTAGAAGGTTCATCTTCGGTCAACTATGGGGTCAGAAGGTCCATCTTTGGTCAGCTAAGGGGTTGGAGGGTCCATCTTGGGTCACTTATGGGGTTAGAAGGTCCGTATTTGATCACTTATGGGGTTAGAAGGTTCATCTTTGGTTAACTATGGGGTTAGAAGGTCCATCTTGGGTCAGCTATGGGGTTGGAAGGTCCATCTTTGGTCACTTATGGGGTTGGAAGGTCCATCTTGGGTCACCTATGGGGTTAGAACATCCGTATTTGATCACTTATGGGGTTAGAAGGTCCATCTTGGATCACCTGTAGGGTTAGAAGGTCCATCTTGGGTCAGCTATGGGGTTGGAAGGTCCATCTTGGGTCAACTATGGGGTTAGAACGTCCGTATTTGATCACTTATGGGGTTAGAAGGTCCATATTTGGTCAACTACGGGGTTGGAAGGTCCGTCTTGGGTCAACTGTGGGGTTGGAGGGTCCGTCTTGGGTCACTTATGGGGTTAGAACGTCCGTATTTGGTCACTTATGGGGTTAGAAGGTCCATCTTGGGCCACTTATGGGGTTGGAAGGTCCATCTTGGGTCACTTATGGGGTTAGAAGGTCCATCTTGGGCCACTTATGGGGTTAGAAGGTCCATCTTGGGTCACCTATGGGGTTAGAAGGTCCATCTTGGGTCAACTATGGGGTTAGAAGGTCCACCTTAGGCCTGGTGGCCCCACCCCACGCCCGGTGGCCACCCCATGGGTCTGGTGGCCCCACCGCGGGTCTAGTGGCCCAGCGGTGGGGCTGAGGACACCCCCTCCCCCAGGGCTGCCGGCCGTCATCACCACCTGCCTGGCGCTGGGGACGCGGCGCATGGCCAAGAAGAACGCCATCGTGCGCAGCCTGCCCTCGGTGGAGACCCTGGGCTGCACCTCCGTCATCTGCTCCGACAAGACCGGCACCCTCACCACCAACCAGATGTCCGTCTGCAAGGTGGGTGCCCACGGGTGGCCCGAGGTCCTCCAGAACCCATCCCACCTCCATGGGTGGCCCAAGGTCCTCCAGAACCCATCCCACCTCCATGGGTGGCCCGAGGTCCTCCAGAACCCATCCCGCCTCCATGGGTGGCCCGAGGTCCTCCAGAACCCATCCCACCTCCATGGGTGGCCCAAGGTCCTCCAGAACCCATCCCACCTCCATGGGTGGCCCCAGGTCCTCCAGGAACCATCATGTCCCCATGGGTGGCCCGAGGTCCTCCAGAACCCATCCCACCTCCATGGGTGTCCCGACGTCCTCCAGAACCCATCCCACCTCCATGGATGGCCCCAGGTCCTCCAGAACCCATCCCACCTCCATGGGTGGCCCGAGGTCCCCCAGAACCCATCCCACCTCCATGGGTGGCCCGAGGTCCTCCAGGAACCATCCCACCTCCATGGGTGGCCCGAGGTCCTCCAGGAACCATCATGTCCCCATGGGTGGCCCGAGGTCCTCCAGAACCCATCCCACCTCCATGGGTGGCCCAAGGTCCTCCAGAACCCATCCCACCTCCATGGGTGGCCCCAGGTCCTCCAGGAACCATCATGTCCCCATGGGTGGCCCGAGGTCCTCCAGAACCCATCCCACCTCCATGGGTGGCCCAAGGTCCTCCAGAACCCATCCCACCTCCATGGGTGGCCCGAGGTCCCCCAGAACCCATCCCGCCTCCATGGGTGGCCCGAGGTCCTCCAGGAACCATCATGTCCCCATGGGTGGCCCGAGGTCCTCCAGAACCCATCCCACCTCCATGGGTGGCCCAAGGTCCTCCAGAACCCATCCCATCTCCATGGGTGGCCCGAGGTCCCCCAGAACCCATCCCGCCTCCATGGGTGGCCCGAGGTCCTCCAGGAACCATCATGTCCCCATGGGTGGCCCGAGGTCCTCCAGAACCCATCCCACCTCCATGGGTGGCCCAAGGTCCTCCAGAACCCATCCCACCTCCATGGGTGGCCCGAGGTCCCCCAGAACCCATCCCGCCTCCATGGGTGGCCCGAGGTCCTCCAGGAACCATCATGTCCCCATGGGTGGCCCGAGGTCCTCCAGAACCCATCCCACCTCCATGGGTGGCCCAAGGTCCTCCAGAACCCATCCCGCCTCCATGGGTGGCCCGAGGTCCTCCAGGAACCATCATGTCCCCATGGGTGGCCCGAGGTCCTCCAGAACCCATCCCACCTCCATGGGTGGCCCGAGGTTCTCCAAGCCCCCCTGGGTGGCCCCAATGACCCCTGATGTCCCCTTGGGTGACCCCGGGACCCCTCCCCCGTGCCACCCCTGACCCTGTTTTGTGTCCTTGTCCCCTCCCCCACCCCACCCCACCTCAGATGTTCATCGTGGACAAGGTGGAAGGTGACACCTGCGCCCTCAACGAGTTCTCCATCAGCGGCTCCACCTACGCCCCCGAGGGAGAAGTGTGAGTGACCCGTCACCCATGGGACCCCCTCGTGGTGGCCCCGTCACCCATGGGTTGGTGGTGGCCCCTCGTGGTGGCCCCGTCACCCATGGGCTGGTGGTGGCCCCTCGTGGTGGCCCCGTCACCCATGGGACCATGGAGACCCCCTCTTGGGTCCTGGTGGTGGCCCCATCACCCATGGGTTGGTGGTGGCCCCTCGTGGTGGCCCCGTCACCCATGGGTTGGTGGTGGCCCCTCGTGGTGGCCCCGTCACCCATGGGTTGGTGGTGGCCCCGTCACCCATGGGACCATGGAGACCCCCTCTTGGGTCCTGGTGGTGGCCCCATCACCCATGGGTTGGTGGTGGCCCCTCGTGGTGGCCCTGTCACCCATGGGACCATGGAGATCCCTTCTTGGGTCCTGGTGGTGGCCCCATCACCCCTGGGTTGGTGGTGGCCCCTCGTGGTGGCCCTGTCACCCATGGGTTGGTGGTGGCCCCATCACCCATGGGTTGGTGGTGGCCCCTCGTGGTGGCCCCATCACCCATGGGTTGGTGGTGGCCCCTCGTGGTGGCCCTGTCACCCATGGGTTGGTGGTGGCCCCATCACCCATGGGTTGGTGGTGGCCCCTCGTGGTGGCCCCATCACCCCTGGGTTGGTGGTGGCCCCTCGTGGTGGCCCCATCACCCATGGGTTGGTGGTGGCCCCTCGTGGTGGCCCCATCACCCATGGGTTGGTGGTGGCCCTGTCACCCATGGGACCATGGAGATCCCCTCTTGGGTCCTCGTGGTGGCCCCATCACCCAGGGGTTGGTGGTGGCCCCTCGTGGTGGCCCTGTCACCCATGGGACCATGGAGACCCCCTCTTGGGTCCTGGTGGTGGCCCCATCACCCATGGGTTGGTGGTGGCCCCGTCACCCATGGGACCATGGAGACCCCCTCTTGGGTCCTGGTGGTGGCCCCATCACCCATGGGTTGGTGGTGGCCCCGTCACCCATGGGACCATGGAGACCCCCTCTTGGGTCCTGGTGGTGGCCCCATCACCCATGGGTTGGTGGTGGCCCCTCGTGGTGGCCCCGTCACCCATGGGTTGGTGGTGGCCCCTCGTGGTGGCCCCGTCACCCATGGGTTGGTGGTGGCCCCTCGTGGTGGCCCCGTCACCCATGGGTTGGTGGTGGCCCCTCGTGGTGGCCCCATCACCCATGGGTTGGTGGTGGCCCCTCGTGGTGGCCCCGTCACCCATGGGACCATGGAGACCCCCTCTTGGGTCCTGGTGGTGGCCCCATCACCCAGGGGTTGGTGGTGGCCCCTCGTGGTGGCCCCATCACCCATAGGTTGGTGGTGGCCCATCGTGGTGGCCCCATCACCCATGGGTTGGTGGTGGCCCCTCGTGGGGGTCCCCATTGGTGACCATCTGGGTAGGAGTAACTGGGGGGGTCTTGGGGCACCCAGGGGGTCCATGGGGACCTCAGGGGGGTCCTTGGGGACATCGGGGCACCAAGGGGACACCAAAAGATCCATGGGGACCTCAGAAGGTCCTTGGGGACATCAGAAGGTCCATGGGGACCTCAGAAGGTCCATGGAGACCTCAGAAGGTCCATGGGGCCACCAAGGAGCCCATCGGGACATGAGGGTGGTCCATGGGGACCTCAGAAGGTCCTTGGGGCCATCAGAAGGTCCTTGGGGACCTCAGGGGGGTTTTGGGGGACCTCAGAAGGTCCATGGGTACATGAGGGGCGTCCATGGGGATTTCAGAAGGTCCATGGGGACATCAGAGGGGTCCTTGAGGACCTCAGAAGGTCCATGGGGCCACCAAGGAGCCCATGGCGACATCAGGGGAGGTCTTTGAGGACCTCAGAAGGTCCATGGAGACCTCAGAAGGTCCATGGCGACATCAGGGGGGTCCTTGGGGACCTCAGAAGGCCCATGGGGTCACCAAGGAGCCCATGGGGACATCAGGGGGTCCATGGGGACATCAGGGTGGTCCATGGGGACCTCAGAAGGTCCGTGGGGCCACCAAGGAGCCAATGGGGATCTCAGGGGGGTCCATGGGGACATCAGAAGGTCCATGGGGACATCAGGGAGGTCCTTGAGGACCTCAGAAGGTCCATGGAGACCTCAGAAGGTCCATGGCGACATCAGGGGGGGTCTTTGAGGACCTCAGAAGGTCCATGGGGACCTCAGAAGGTCCATGGCGACATCAGGGGGGGTCCTTGAGGACCTCAGAAGGTCCATGGAGACCTCAGAAGGTCCATGGCGACATCAGGGGGGGTCTTTGAGGACCTCAGAAGGTCCATGGGGACCTCAGAAGGTCCATGGCGACATCAGGGGGGGTCTTTGAGGACCTCAGAAGGTCCATGGAGACCTCAGAAGGTCCATGGCGACATCAGGGGGGGTCTTTGAGGACCTCAGAAGGTCCATGGGGACCTCAGAAGGTCCATGGCGACATCAGGGGGGTCCTTGAGGACCTCAGAAGGTCCATGGGGACCTCAGAAGGCCCATGGGGTCACCAAGGAGCCCATGGGGACATCAGGGGGTCCATGGGGACATCAGGGTGGTCCATGGGGACCTCAGAAGGTCCGTGGGGCCACCAAGGAGCCAATGGGGATCTCAGGGGGGTCCATGGGGACATCAGAAGGTCCATGGGGACATCAGGGAGGTCCTTGAGGACCTCAGAAGGTCCATGGAGACCTCAGAAGGTCCATGGCGACATCAGGGGGGGTCTTTGAGGACCTCAGAAGGTCCATGGGGACCTCAGAAGGTCCATGGCGACATCAGGGGGGGTCCTTGAGGACCTCAGAAGGTCCATGGAGACCTCAGAAGGTCCATGGCGACATCAGGGGGGGTCTTTGAGGACCTCAGAAGGTCCATGGAGACCTCAGAAGGTCCATGGCGACATCAGGGGGGGTCTTTGAGGACCTCAGAAGGTCCATGGGGACCTCAGAAGGTCCATGGCGACATCAGGGGGGGTCCTTGAGGACCTCAGAAGGTCCATGGAGACCTCAGAAGGTCCATGGCGACATCAGGGGGGGTCTTTGAGGACCTCAGAAGGTCCATGGGGACCTCAGAAGGTCCATGGCGACATCAGGGGGGGTCTTTGAGGACCTCAGAAGGTCCATGGAGACCTCAGAAGGTCCATGGCGACATCAGGGGGGGTCTTTGAGGACCTCAGAAGGTCCATGGGGACCTCAGAAGGTCCATGGCGACATCAGGGGGGTCCTTGAGGACCTCAGAAGGTCCATGGGGACCTCAGAAGGCCCATGGGGTCACCAAGGAGCCCATGGGGACATCAGGGGGTCCATGGGGACATCAGGGTGGTCCATGGGGACCTCAGAAGGTCCGTGGGGCCACCAAGGAGCCAATGGGGATCTCAGGGGGGTCCATGGGGACATCAGAAGGTCCATGGGGACATCAGGGAGGTCCTTGAGGACCTCAGAAGGTCCATGGAGACCTCAGAAGGTCCATGGCGACATCAGGGGGGGTCTTTGAGGACCTCAGAAGGTCCATGGGGACCTCAGAAGGTCCATGGCGACATCAGGGGGGGTCCTTGAGGACCTCAGAAGGTCCATGGAGACCTCAGAAGGTCCATGGCGACATCAGGGGGGGTCCTTGAGGACCTCAGAAGGTCCATGGGGACCTCAGAAGGTCCATGGCGACATCAGGGGGGTCCTTGAGGACCTCAGAAGGTCCATGGGGCCACCGAGGAGCCCAGGGAGCCCCCCCCCAGAAGCTCTTGTAGACCCTGGGGCCACCCAACCATCTCCTCCCCCACCCCCACCCCAGGATGAAGCAGGAGAAACCGGTCAAGGCCGGTCAGTACGACGGGCTGGTGGAGCTGGCCACCATCTGCGCCCTCTGCAACGACTCCTCCCTGGACTACAACGAGGTGGGTCCTCGGCTGTCCCCTCCCCCACCACCACCACCACCACCACCACGGGGGTGACCTCGGCTGTCCCCTCCCCCACCACCTCCACCACCCCCCGTGGTGACCTCGGTTGTCCCCTCCCCCACCACCTCCACCACCACCACCACGGTGGTGACACCTCCCCACCCCCCGTGGTGACCTTGGTTGTCCCCTCCCCCTCCCCCACCACCACCACCACCACGGTGGTGACCTCGGTTGTCCCCTCCCCCACCACCCCCACCACCACCGAGGTGACACCTCCCCACCCCCTTGGTGACCTCGGTTGTCCCCTCCCCCTCCCCCACCACCACCACCTCCACCACCACCACGGTGGTGTCACCTCCCCACCCCCCATGGTGACCTCGGTTGTCCCCTCCCCCACCACCCCCACCACCACCGAGGTGACACCTCCCCACCCCCTTGGTGACCTCGGTTGTCCCCTCCCCCTCCCCCACCACCACCACCTCCACCACCACCACGGTGGTGTCACCTCCCCACCCCCCATGGTGACCTCGGTTGTCCCCTCCCCCTCCCCCACCACCACCACCTCCACCACCACCACGGTGGTGTCACCTCCCCACCCCCCATGGTGACCTCGGTTGTCCCCTCCCCCACCACCACCACAACCACCGAGGTGACACCTCCCCACCCCCGTGGTGACCTCGGTTGTCCCCTCCCCTCCCCCACCACGGAGGTGACACCTCCCCACCCCCTTGGTGACCTCTGTTGTCCCCTCCCCCACCACCACCACCACCACCACCTCCACCACCACCACCACCGTGGTGGTGGCACCTCCCCACCCCCGTGGTGACCTCGGTTGTCCCCTCCCCCCACCACCACCACGGAGGTGACACCTCCCCACCCCCTTGGTGACCTCGGTTGTCCCCTCCCCCTCCCCCACCCCCCCACCCCCCCTCAGGCCAAAGGTGTCTACGAGAAGGTGGGAGAAGCCACCGAGACGGCCTTGACCTGCCTGGTGGAGAAGATGAACGTCTTCAACACCGACGTCCGCAGCCTCTCCAAGGTGGAACGGGCCAACGCCTGCAACTCCGTGAGTGTCCCCTCCCCCACCCCGGTCCCCTCCCCCACCCCGGTCACCCTCCCCCCCCCCCCCCAAGCTATCATCTTCTTGGTGGTCCCACCAAGGTTCTGGAGAACTTGGCCCGGTGGAAGAACCGGCCACGGTTTCTCGGTGGGGAGCGTCAAGGTGGGCAAGGGGGGGCGGCGTGACCCCGAGGTCACCTCCGTGGCCTTGGTGACCCCAAGGTCACCTCCGTGGCCTTGGTGACCCCGAGGGCACCTCCGTGGCCTTGGTGACCCCGTGTCCTTGATGACCCCAAGCTCCTCCCCATGTCCTTGAAGACCCCAAGGGCACCTCCATGTCCCCCAGATGACCCCGTTGACCCCATGGCCTTGATGACCCCAAGATGACCCCAAGATGACCCCAAGATGACCCCAAGATGACCCCATGTCCCCATTGACCCCATGTCCTTGGTGTCCCCAAGGTCACCTCCAAGTCCCCGTTGACCCCATGCCCTTGATGACCCCAAGATGACCCCAAGATGACCCCATGTCCCCATTGACCCCATGTCCTTGGTGTCCCCAAGGTCACCTCCGTGGCCCCGTTGACCCCGTGTCCTTGATGACCCCAAGATGACCCCATGTCCCCAAGATGACCCCTTATCCTTGATGACCCCAAGATGACCCCATGTCCCCGTTGACCCCATGTCCTTGGTGTCCCCAAGGTCACCTCCATGTCCCCAAGATGACCCCATGTCCTTGGTGTCCCCAAGGCCACCTCCATGTCCCCAAGATGACCCTGTTGACCCCATGTCCTTGATGACCCCAAGATGACCCCATGTCCCCGTTGACCCCATGTCCTTGGTGACCCCGAGGTCACCTCCATGTCCCCATTGACCCTGTTGACCCCATGCTCTTGATGACCCCAAGATGACCCCATGTCCCCGTTGACCCCGTGTCCTTGATGACCCCAAGATGACCCCATGTCCCCGTTGACCCCATGTCCTTGATGACCCCAATGTCACTTCCGTGTCCCCAAGATGACCCTGTTGACCCCATGTCCTTGATGACCCCAAGATGACCCCATGTCCCCATTGACCCCATGTCCTTGGTGTCCCCAAGGTCACCTCCATGTCCCCGTTGACCCCGTTGACCCCCATGCCCTTGATGACCCCAAGATGACCCCAAGATGACCCCATGTCCCCATTGACCCCATGTCCTTGGTGTCCCCAAGGTCACCTCCAAGTCCCCGCTGACCCCATGCCCTTGATGACCCCAAGATGACCCCAAGATAACCCCAAGATGACCCCGTTGACCCCATGTCCTTGGTGTCCCCAAGGTCACCTCCATGACCCCGTGACCCCGTTGACCCCAAGTCCTTGATGACCCCAAGGTGACCCCATGTCCCCGTTGACCCCACGTCCTTGGTGTCCCCAAGGTCACCTCCATGTCCCCAAGATGACCCCATTGACCCCATGCCCTTGATGACCCCAAGATGACCCCATGACCCCGTTGACCCCAAGTCCTTGATGACCCCAAGATGACCCCATGTCCCCGTTGACCCCATGCCCGTGGTGTCCCCAAGGTCACCTCCATGTCCTCCATGTCCCCCATTGACCCCACCCCCCCCGTGTCCCCCATTGACCCCCGTGCCCTTGGGGTGACCCCGTGACCCCTGACCCCGTGACCCCTGACCCCAGGTGATCAAGCAGCTGATGCGGAAGGAGTTCACCCTGGAGTTCTCCCGCGACCGTAAGTCCATGTCGGTCTTCTGCTGCCCCGCCAAGGCCTCGCGCGCCGCCGTCGGCAACAAGATGTTCGTCAAGGTGCGCCCCTCCCCCCACCCCGGCCCCTCCCCCCCAACCCCGGCCCCTCCCCCACCCCCCAGACCCACGGACCCAGGTCCCACCACCACCCCATGTCCCATCTCCACGTCCCACCACCCATCCCCCAACCCCAACCCCACCCCTGGTCCCACCACCCCATCCTCGTGTCCCACCACCCATCCCCCACCCCCAACCAGGTCCCACCACCACCCCATGTCCCATCTCCATGTCCCACCACCCATCCCCCACCCCCAACCAGGTCCCACCACCCCATCTCCATGTCCCACCACCCATCCCCCACCCCCAACCCCATCCCACCACCCCATGTCCCATCTCCACGTCCCACCACCCATCCCCCAACCCCAACCAGGTCCCACCACCCCATCTCCATGTCCCACCACCCATCCCCCACCCCCAACCCCATCCCACCACCCCATGTCCCATCTCCACGTCCCACCACCCATCCCCCACCCCCAACCCCATCCCACCACCCCATCTCCACGTCCCACCACCCATCCCCCAACCCCAACCCCACCCCTGGTCCCACCACCCCATCCTGGTGTCCCACCACCCATCCCCCAACCCCAACCAGGTCCCACCACCCCATCTCCATGTCCCACCACCCATCCCCCACCCCCACCCCAGGTCCCACCACCCCATCCTGGTGTCCCACCACCCATCCCCCAACCCCAACCCCACCCCTGGTCCCACCACCCATCCCCCACCCCCAACCAGGTCCCACCACCCCATCCTTGTGTCCCACCACCCATCCCCCACCCCCAACCCCATCCCACCACCCCATCTCCATGTCCCACCACCCATCCCCCACCCCCAACCCCATCCCACCACCCCATGTCCCATCTCCACGTCCCACCACCCATCCCCCAACCCCAACCAGGTCCCACCACCCCATCTCCACGTCCCACCACCCATCCCCCAACCCCAACCCCACCCCTGGTCCCACCACCCCATCCTGGTGTCCCACCACCCATCCCCCAACCCCAACCAGGTCCCACCACCCCATCTCCATGTCCCACCACCCATCCCCCACCCCCACCCCAGGTCCCACCACCCCATCCTGGTGTCCCACCACCCATCCCCCAACCCCAACCCCACCCCTGGTCCCACCACCCATCCCCCACCCCCAACCAGGTCCCACCACCCCATCCTTGTGTCCCACCACCCATCCCCCACCCCCAACCCCATCCCACCACCCCATCTCCATGTCCCACCACCCATCCCCCACCCCCAACCCCATCCCACCACCCCATGTCCCATCTCCACGTCCCACCACCCATCCCCCAACCCCAACCCCATCCCACCACCCCATCTCCACGTCCCACCACCCATCCCCCAACCCCAACCCCACCCCTGGTCCCACCACCCCATCCTGGTGTCCCACCACCCATCCCCCAACCCCAACCAGGTCCCACCACCCCATCTCCATGTCCCACCACCCATCCCCCACCCCCACCCCAGGTCCCACCACCCCATCCTGGTGTCCCACCACCCATCCCCCAACCCCAACCCCACCCCTGGTCCCACCACCCATCCCCCACCCCCAACCAGGTCCCACCACCCCATCCTTGTGTCCCACCACCCATCCCCCACCCCCACCCCTGGTCCCACCACCCATCTCCACGTCCCACCACCCATCCCCCACCCCCAACCCCATCCCACCACCCCATGTCCCATCTCCACGTCCCACCACCACCCATCCCCCAACCCCACCCCTGGTCCCACCACCCCCCCACCCCACCCCCCCCCACCCCCCCCCCCCCATGACCTCCCCCTCTCCCCTCCCCCACCCCCAGGGCGCCCCCGAGGGGGTCATCGACCGCTGCAACTACGTCCGGGTGGGCACCGCGCGGGTCCCCTTGACCCCGACCATCAAGGACAAGATCTTGGGGGTCATCAAGGAGTGGGGGACGGGGCGGGACACGCTGCGCTGCCTGGCCCTGGCCACCCGCGACACCCCCCCCAAGAAGGAGGACATGGTCCTGGAGGACTCCACCAAGTTCGTCGAGTACGAGGTGACTCTCGGGAAGGGGGTGGGGGTGGGGGGATGGGCACCCATGGGACCTCCCTGGGGTCTCACCGTAGGTTCCTTGGTCACCTAAGGGTGCCTGGTGGCATCTCCGTGGGGTTCTTGGTCTTCTATGGCCATGGAACGTCCTCTCCATAGGTTCCTTGGTCACCTAAGGGTGCCTGGTGGCATCTCCGTGGGGTTCTTGGTCTTCTATGGCCATAGAACGTCCTCTCCATAGGTTCCTTGGTCACCTAAGGGTGCCTGGTGGCATCTCCATGGGGTTCTTGGTCTTTTATGGCCATGGAACGTCCTGTCCATAGGTTCATTGGCCACCTAAGGGTTCCTGGTGGCATCTCTGTGGGGTTCTTGGTCTTCTATGGCCATGGAACGTCCTGTCCATAGGTTCTTTGGCTGCCCAAGTGTTCCTGGTGGCATCTCCGTGGGGTTCTTGGTCTTCTATGGCCATGGAATGTCCTCACCCTACGTTCCTTGGTCACCTAAGGGTGCCTGGTGGCATCTCCGTGGGGTTCTTTGTCTTCTATGGCCATGGAATGTCCTCTCCATAGGTTCCTTGGCCGCCCAAGTGTTCCTGGTGGCATCTCCGTGGGGTTCTTGGTCTTCTATGGCCATGGAACGTCCTCTCCATAGGTTCCTTGGCCACTCAACGGTTCCTGGTGGCATCTCCGTGGGGTCCTTGGTCTTCTATGGCCATGGAACGTCCTCTTCATAGGTTCCTTAGTCACCCAACGGTTCCTGGTGGTATCTCCGTGGGGTTCTTGGTCTTCTACGGCCATGGAACTTCCTCTCCAAAGGTTCCTTGGTCACCCGAGGGTGCCTGGTGGCATCTCCGTGGGGTTCTTGGTCTTCTATGGCCATGGAATGTCCTCTCCCTACGTTCCTTGGTCACCTAAGGGTGCCTGGTGGCATCTCCGTGGGGTTCTTTGTCTTCTATGGCCATGGAATGTCCTCTCCATAGGTTCCTTGGCCGCCCAAGTGTTCCTGGTGGCATCTCCGTGGGGTTCTTGGTCTTCTATGGCCATGGAACGTCCTCTCCATAGGTTCCTTGGCCACTCAACGGTTCCTGGTGGCATCTCCGTGGGGTTCTTGGTCTTCTACGGCCATGGAACTTCCTCTCCAAAGGTTCCTTGGTCACCCGAGGGTGCCTGGTGGCATCTCCGTGGGGTTCTTGGTCTTCTATGGCCATGGAATGTCCTCTCCCTACGTTCCTTGGTCACCTAAGGGTGCCTGGTGGCATCTCCGTGGGGTTCTTTGTCTTCTATGGCCATGGAATGTCCTCTCCATAGGTTCCTTGGCCGCCCAAGTGTTCCTGGTGGCATCTCCGTGGGGTTCTTGGTCTTCTATGGCCATGGAACGTCCTCTCCATAGGTTCCTTGGCCACTCAACGGTTCCTGGTGGCATCTCCGTGGGGTCCTTGGTCTTCTATGGCCATGGAACGTCCTCTTCATAGGTTCCTTAGTCACCCAACGGTTCCTGGTGGTATCTCCGTGGGGTTCTTGGTCTTCTACGGCCATGGAACTTCCTCTCCAAAGGTTCCTTGGTCACCCGAGGGTGCCTGGTGGCATCTCCGTGGGGTTCTTGGTCTTCTATGGCCATGGAACGTCCTCTCCATAGGTTCCTTGGTCACCTGAGGGTTCCTGGTGGTATCTCCGTGGGGTTCTTGGTCTTCTATGGCCATGGAACATCTTCTCCATAGGTTCCTTAGTCACGCAACAGTTCCTGGTGGCATCTCCATGGGGTTCTTGGTCTTCTATGGCCATGGAATGTCCTCACCCTACGTTCCTTGGTCACCTAAGGGTGCCTGGTGGCATCTCCGTGGGGTTCTTGGTCTTCTATGGCCATGGAACGTCCTCTCCATAGGTTCCTTGGTCACCTAAGGGTTCCTGGTGGCATCTCCATGGGGTTCTTGGTCTTCCATGGCCATGGAACATCTTCTCCATAGGTTCCTTGGTCACCCAACGGTTTCTGGTGGCATCTCCGTGGGGTTCTTCGACCCCAGATCCTTCTAGAACCTTCTCGGGTGGCTTTTCGATGCCCTCAGGGGTTACAAGTGGTTCATTTTGGGTCCCCGTGTCCCTTCCCCGTCCCGTCCCACCCCACCCCACCCCTAGGTGGACCTGACCTTCGTGGGCTGCGTGGGGATGCTGGACCCCCCGCGGAAGGAGGTGATGGGCTCCATCCGCCTGTGCCGCGACGCCGGCATCCGGGTGATCATGATCACGGGGGACAACAAGGGGACGGCCATCGCCATCTGCCGCCGCATCGGCATCTTCAGCGAGGACGAGGAGGTGACGGGACGGGCCTACACGGGCCGCGAGTTCGACGACCTCCCCCCCGCCGAGCAGCGGGAGGCCTGCCGCCGCGCCTGCTGCTTCGCCCGCGTCGAGCCCACCCACAAGTCCAAGATCGTCGAGTTCCTCCAGTCCTTCGACGAGATCACCGCCATGGTGAGTTCTGGGGCTCCACCAAAGATCTGACGTGGGTTTGGGGGTCCACCGAGGCTCTTGACGTGGTTTTGGGGGCCCACCAAGACTGTTGATGTGGTTTTGGGGGCCCACCAAGACCTTTGACGTGGTTTTGGGGGTCCACCATCGATCTGACATGGTTTTGGGGGCCCACCAAGGTTCTTGACGTGGTTTTGGGGGCCCACCAAGGCTCTTGATGTGGTTTTGGGGGCCCACCAAGACTCTTGACGTGGTTTTGGGGGCCCACCAAGGCTCTTGACATGGTTTTGGGGGCCCACCAAGGTTCTTGACGTGGTTTTGGGGGCCCACCAAGACTGTTGATGTGGTTTTGGGGGCCCACCATCGATCTGACATGGTTTTGGGGGTCCACCAAGACTCTTGACGTGGTTTTGGGGGCCCACCAAGGCTCTTGATGTGGTTTTGGGGGCCCACCAAGACTCTTGACGTGGTTTTGGGGGCCCACCAAGGCTCTTGACATGGTTTTGGGGGCCCACCAAGGTTCTTGACGTGGTTTTGGGGGCCCACCAAGACTGTTGATGTGGTTTTGGGGGCCCACCAAGACTTTTGACGTGGTTTTGGGGGTCCACCATCGATCTGACATGGTTTTGGGGGTCCACCAAGACTCTTGACGTGGTTTTGGGGGCCCACCAAGGCTCTTGATGTGGTTTTGGGGGCCCACCAAGACTCTTGACGTGGTTTTGGGGGCCCACCAAGGCTCTTGACATGGTTTTGGGGGCCCACCAAGGCTCTTGACGTGGTTTTGGGGGCCCACCAAGACTGTTGATGTGGTTTTGGGGGCCCACCAAGACTTTTGACGTGGTTTTGGGGGTCCACCATCGATCTGACATGGTTTTGGGGGTCCACCAAGACTCTTGACGTGGTTTTGGGGGCCCACCAAGGCTCTTGATGTGGTTTTGGGGGCCCACCAAGGCTCTTGATGTGGTTTTGGGGGCCCACCAAGACTCTTGACGTGGTTTTGGGGGCCCACCAAGGCTCTTGACGTGGTTTTGGGGGCCCACCAAGACTCTTGACGTAGTTTTGGGGGCCCACCAAGGCTCTTGACGTGGTTTTGGGGGCCCACCAAGGCTCTTGACGTGGTTTTGGGGGCCCACCAAGACTCTTGATGTGGTTTTGGGGGCCCACCAAGACTCTTGACGTAGTTTTGGGGGTCCACCATCGATCTGACGTCGTTTTGGGGGTCCACCAAGACTCTTGACGTGGTTTTGGGGGCCCACCAAGGCTCTTGACGTGGTTTTGGGGGCCCACCAAGACTCTTGATGTGGTTTTGGGGGCCTACCAAGACTCTTGACGTAGTTTTGGGGGTCCACCATCGATCTGACGTCGTTTTGGGGGTCCACCAAGACTCTTGACGTGGTTTTGGGGGCCCACCAAGACTCTTGACGTAGTTTTGGGGGTCCACCATCGATCTGACGTAGTTATGGGGGCCCACCAAGACTCTTGACGTGGTTTTGGGGGCCTACCAAGACTCTTGACATAGTTTTGGGGGTCCACCATCGATCTGACATAGTTTTGGGGGCCTACCAAGACTCTAGACGTGGTTTTGGGGGCCCACCAAGGCTCTTGATGTGGTTTTGGGGGCCCACCAAGGCTCTTGACGTGGTTTTGGGGGTCCACCATCGATCTGACGTCATTTTGGGGGTCCACCAAGACTCTTGACATAGTTTTGGGTGTCCACCATCGATCTGACGTAGTTTTGGGGGTCCACCAAGACTCTTGACGTGGTTTTGGGGGTCCACCATCGATCTGACATCATTTTGGGGGTCCACCAAGACTCTAGACGTGGTTTTGGGGGTCCACCAAGACTCTAGACGTAGTTTTGGGGGCCCACCAAGACTCTTGACGTGGATTTTGGGGGCCCACCAAGACTCTAGACGTGGTTTTGGGGGCCCACCAAGACTTTTGACGTAGTTTTGGGGGTTCACCATCAATCTGACGTAGTTTTGGGGGGAAACCAAGACTTTTGACGTGATTTTGGGGGCCCACCAAGACTTTTGACGTGGTTTTGGGGATCCACCAAGACTTTTGACGTGGTTTTGGGGGTCCACCATCCATCTGACGTAGTTTTGGGGGCCCACCAAGACTCTTGACGTAGTTTTGGAGGTCCACCATCCATCTGACGTGGTTTTGGGGGCCTACCACCCCCTTGGGCACCACCCATGACCTTCAGACTGCCCATGACCCTCTTCCCCTCCCCCCCCCAGACGGGTGACGGGGTGAACGACGCGCCGGCGCTGAAGAAGGCGGAGATCGGCATCGCCATGGGCTCGGGGACGGCGGTGGCCAAGACGGCCTCCGAGATGGTCCTGGCCGACGACAACTTCTCCACCATCGTGGCGGCGGTGGAGGAGGGGCGCGCCATCTACAACAACATGAAGCAGTTCATCCGCTACCTCATCTCCTCCAACGTCGGCGAGGTGGTCTGGTGAGGCCGCCCAGTTCAGCCCAGTTCGGCCCAGTTGGTCCCAGTGCCCACCATCTCACCAGCTTCCTTCTAGGACCTCCCAGTCCCACCGGTTTCCCCAGCTCCATCCCGTCCCCCACCGGTTCCTCGTGTCCCCTCCAGTCCATCCCAGTCCCCTCCAGTCCATCCCAGTCCCCTCCAGTCCATCCCAGCCCATCCCAGTCCATCCCAGTTGGTCCCAGTCCCACCATCTCACCAGCTTCCTTCCAGGACCTCCCAGTCCCACCAGTTTCCCCAGCTCCATCCCATCCCCCACCGGTTCCTCATGTCCTCCACCAGTTCCTCCAGTCCAACCCAGCCCATCCCAGTCCATCCCAGTCCCCTCCAGCCCATCCCAGTCCCCTCCAGTCCATCCCAGCCCATCCCAGTCCATCCCAGTTGGTCCCAGTCCCACCATCTCACCAGCTTCCTTCTAAGACCTCCCAGCCCCACCGGTTTCCCCAGCTCCATCCCATCCCCCACCGGTTCCTCATGTCCTCCACCGGTTCCTCCAGCCCATCCCAGTCCCCTCCAGCACATCCCAGTCCACCCCAGTCGGTCCCAGTCCCACCATCTCACCAGCTTCCTTCTAAGACCTCCCAGTCCCACCAGTTTCCCCAGCTCCAGCCCATCCCCCACCGGTTCCTCGTGTCCTCCACCAGTTCCTCCAGTCCAACCCAGCTTTCCCAGTCCATCCCAGTCCCCTCCAGCCCATCCCAGTCCATCCCAGTTGGTCCCAGTCCCACCATCTCACCAGCTTCCTTCTAAGACCTCCCAGTCCCACCAGTTTCCCCAGCTCCAGCCCATCCCCCACCGGTTCCTCATGTCCAACCCAGCCCATCCCAGTCCATCCCAGTCCCCTCCAGCCCATCCCAGTCCATCCCAGTCCCCTCCATCCCATCCCAGTCCACCCCAGTCCGTCCCAGTCCCACCATCTCACCAGCTTCCTTCCAGGACCTCCCAGCCCCACCGGTTTCCCGAGCTCCCTCCCAGCCCCTCCCAGTCCCTCCCAGTTCCCCCATACCCCCCCAGCCCCCTCCCCCCCCCTGACCCCCCCGCCGCCCCTCCCCCCTCCCCCCAGTATCTTCCTGACGGCGGCGCTGGGGCTGCCGGAGGCGCTGATCCCCGTCCAGCTGCTCTGGGTCAACCTGGTGACCGACGGGCTCCCGGCCACCGCCCTGGGCTTCAACCCCCCCGACCTGGACATCATGGACAAACCCCCCCGAAGCCCCAAGGAACCCCTCATCAGCGGGTGGCTCTTCTTCCGCTACCTGGCCATCGGCGGTGAGGCGCCCCTCCCCCCACCGGCAACCCCCGGGCGGGTGGGGGTGGACCCCTGGGGTGGGGGCACCTTCTAGACATCCATAACTCTGGTTCCGCGTAGGCCCCTGGGGTGGTGGAACCTTCTAGACCCCGTGGTGGCACCTTCTAGACCCCGTGGTGGCACCTTCTAGGCCTCCATGGTGGTTCCTTGGAAGTTCTTGGGGTGGGGGCACCTTCTAGACCCCCATAACTCTGGTTCCGCGTAGGCCCCTGGGGTGGTGGAAGCTTCTAGACCCCGTGGTGGCACCTTCTAGACCCGGTGGTGGCACCTTCTAGGCCTCCATGGTGGTTCCTCATAGACCTCCGGGGTGGTGGAACCTTCTAGACATCCATAACTCTGGTTCTGCGTAGGCCCCTGGGGTGGTGGAACCTTCTAGACCCCGTGGTGGCACCTTCTAGACCCCGTGGTGGCACCTTCTAGGCCTCCATGGTGGTTCCTTGGAAGTTCTTGGGGTGGGGGCACCTTCTAGACCCCCATAACTCTGGTTCCGCGTAGGCCCCTGGGGTGGTGGAAGCTTCTAGACCCCGTGGTGGCACCTTCTAGACCCGGTGGTGGCACCTTCTAGGCCTCCATGGTGGTTCCTCATAGACCTCCGGGGTGGTGGAACCTTCTAGACATCCATAACTCTGGTTCTGCATAGGCCCCTGGGGTGGTGGAACCTTCTAGACCCCGTGGTGGCACCTTCTAGACCCCGTGGTGGCACCTTCTAGGCCTCCATGGTGGTTCCTTGGAAGTTCTTGGGGTGGGGGCACCTTCTAGACCCCCATAACTCTGGTTCCGCGTAGGCCCCTGGGGTGGTGGAAGCTTCTAGACCCCGTGGTGGCACCTTCTAGACCCGGTGGTGGCACCTTCTAGGCCTCCATGGTGGTTCCTCATAGACCTCCGGGGTGGTGGAACCTTCTAGACATCCATAACTCTGGTTCTGCGTAGGCCCCTGGGGTGGTGGAACCTTCCAGACCCGGTGGTGGCACCTTCTAGACCCCGTGGTGGCACCTTCTAGGCCTCCATGGTGGTTCCTTGGAAGTTCTTGGGGTGGGGGCACCTTCCAGACGCCCATAACTCTGGTTCCATGTAGGCCCCTGGGGTGTTGTCACCTTCTAGACCCCGTGGTGGCACCTTCTAGACCCGGTGGTGGCACCTTCTAGGCCTCCATGGTGGTTCCTCATAGACCTCCGGGGTGGTGGAACCTTCTAGACATCCATAACTCTGGTTCCGTGGAGACCCCTGGGGTGGTGGAAGCTTCTAGACCCCGTGGTGGCACCTGGTATACCCCGTGGTGGCACCTTCTAGGCCTCCATGGTGGTTCCTTGGAAGTTCTTGCGGTGGGGGCACCTTCCAGACCCCCATAACTCTGGTTCCGTGTAGACCCCTGGGGTGGTGGAACCTTCTAGACCCCGTGGTGGCACCTTCTAGGCCTCCATGGTGGTTCCTCATAGACCTTCGGGGTGGTGGAACCTTCTAGACATCCATAACTCTGGTTCCGTGGAGACCCCTGGGGTGGTGGAACCTTCTAGACCTCGTGGTGGCCCCCGGTGGTGTCCCCTCCCCCGCTGACCCCCCGCTCTGTCCCCAGGCTACGTGGGCGCCGCCACAGTGGGCGCGGCCGCCTGGTGGTTCCTCTACGCCGAGGATGGTCCCCGGGTCACCTACCACCAGCTGGTGAGTACCGGGCCACCCTGGTGGCCACCGCGTCCCCTGGGTTGGGTGGCCCCAAGGTCCACGTGAAGGTCCCTGTGGTGGCCCCAAGGTCCTCAGGTGTCCCCACAGTCCCCATGGTAGCCCCAAGGTCCTCCTGGTGGCCCCAAGGTCCCCATGAAGGTCCCTGTGGTGGCCCCAAGGTCCACATGAAGGTCCCTGTGGTGGCCCCAAGGTCCTCAGGTGTCCCCACAGTCCCCATGGTGGCCCCAAGGTCCTTCTGGTGGCCCCAAGGTCCCCATGAAGGTCCCTGTGGTGGCCCCAAGGTCCCCATGAAGGTCCCTGTGGTGGCCGCAAGGTCCACGTGAAGGTCCCTGTGGTGGCCCCAAGGTCCTCAGGTGTCCCCAGAGTCCCCATGGTGGCCCCAAGGTCCTCCTGGTGGCCCCAAGGTCCCCATGAAGGTCCCCGTGGTGACCCCAACCTCCCTGTGGTGACCTCACCATCCCCTGGTGGCCCTGGTGGCCCTGGTGGCCCTGGTGGCCCTGGTGGCCCTGGTGACCCTGGTTGCCCTGGTGGCCCTGGTGGCCCTGGTGACCCTGGTTGCCCTGGTGGCCCTGGTGGCCCTGGTGGCCCTGGCGGCCCTGGTGTCTCTGGTGGCCCTGGTGGCCCTGGTTGCCCTGGTGGCCCTGGTGGCCCTGGTGGCCCTGGTGTCCCTGGTGGCCCTGGTGTCCTTGGTTGACCTTGTTGCCCTGGTGGCCCTGGTGGCCCTGGTGGCCCTTGTGGCCCTGGTGGCCCTGGTGACCCTGGTGGCCCTGGTGACCCTGGTGGCCCTGGTGGCCCTGGTGGCCCTGGTGTCCTTGGTTGACCTTGTTGCCCTGGTGGCCCTGGTGGCCCTGGTGGCCCTGGTGGCCCTGGTGTCCTTGGTTGACCTTGTTGCCCTGGTGGCCCTGGTGGCCCTGGTGGCCCTTGTGGCCCTGGTGGCCCTGGTGACCCTGGTGGCCCTGGTGGCCCTGGTGGCCCTGGTGTCCTTGGTTGACCTTGTTGCCCTGGTGGCCCTGGTGGCCCTGGTGGCCCTGGTGTCCTTGGTTGACCTTGTTGCCCTGGTGGCCCTGGTGGCCCTGGTGACCCTGGTGGCCCTGGTGGCCCTGGTGGGGGTGGTGTCCCTGGTGGCCCTGGTGGCCCTGGTGGCCCTGGTGGCCCTGGTGGGGGTGGTGTCCCTGGTGGCCCTGGTGGCCCTGGTGGCCCTGGTGGCCCTGGTGACCCTGGTGGCCCTGGTGGGGGTGGTGTCCCTGGTGTCCCTGGTGGCCCTGGTGGCCCTGGTGGGGGTGGTGTCCCTGGTGTCCCTGGTGGCCCTGGTGGCCCTGGTGGCCCTTGTGGCTGTGGTGGCCCTGGTGGCCCTGGCGGCCCTGGTGGGGTTGGTGGCCCTGGTGACCCCGTTGTCCCCGTTGTCCCTGGTGACCCCGCTGTCCCCGGTGTCCCGGTTGCGCGCTGGCGCCCCCCGCAGACGCACTTCATGCAGTGCTCGGAGCACAACGCGGAGTTCGAGGGGCTGGACTGCGACATCTTCGAGTCGCCGGTGCCCATGACCATGGCGCTCTCCGTGCTCGTCACCATCGAGATGTGCAACGCGCTCAACAGGTACCGGCCACCGCGCCGCCGCCACCAGCACCTTCAGCACCAGCACCACCACCTCCACCTTCATCACCACCCTCATCACCATCACCTTCACCTTCACCTTCATCACCATCACCATCACCTTCATCTTCATCACCACCTTCATCACCTTCATCACCACCTTCATCACCACCACCTTCACCTTCATCACCATCACCATCACCTTCATCTTCATCACCACCTTCATCACCTTCATCACCACCTTCATCACCACCACCTTCACCTTCATCACCATCACCATCACCTTCATCTTCATCACCACCTTCATCACCTTCATCACCACCTTCATCACCACCACCTTCACCTTCATCACCATCACCTTCACCTTCATCTTCATCACCACCTTCATCACCTTCATCACCACCTTCATCACCATCACCTTCACCTTCATCTTCATCACCACCTTCATCACCTTCATCACCACCTTCATCACCACCACCTTCACCTTCATCACCATCACCTTCATCTTCATCACCACCTTCATCACCTTCATCACCACCTTCATCACCATCACCTTCACCTTCATCTTCATCACCACCTTCATCACCATCACCATCACCTTCATCTTCATCACCACCTTCATCACCATCACCATCACCTTCATCTTCATCACCACCTTCATCACCTTCATCACCACCTTCATCACCATCACCTTCACCTTCATCTTCATCACCACCTTCATCACCATCACCTTCACCTTCATCTTCATCACCACCTTCATCACCTTCATCACCACCTTCATCACCACCACCTTCACCTTCATCACCATCACCATCACCTTCATCTTCATCACCACCTTCATCACCTTCATCACCACCTTCATCACCATCACCTTCGTCACCACCACCTTCACCTTCACCTTCACCTTCATCACCATCAACACCACCTTCACCACCACCTTCATCACCATCACCTTCACCTTCACCACCTTCACCTTCACCTTCATCACCTTCACCTTCATCACCATCACCTTCACCTTCATCTTCATCTTCATCACCATCACCTTCACCTTCATCACCATCACCTTCACCTTCACCTTCATCACCTTCACCTTCATCACCAACAACGCCACCTTCATCATCACCATCATCATCACCACCATCACGACCACCACGACCACCACCACCACCACCAGGACCACCATTACCCCCACCCCCATGAAGCCACCCCCCATCCCCACCAAGACCTCCAAACCCCCTCCCCCCCACCCCTCCCCCACCCCCCCAACCCCCCTCCACCCCCCCACCCCTCCCCCCCCCGTGGTGGCCCTCCATCCCCACGTGTCCCCCTCCCCCCCCGCAGCCTCTCGGAGAACCAGTCGCTGGTGCGGATGCCGCCGTGGGTGAACATCTGGCTGGTGGGATCCATCTGCCTGTCCATGTCCCTCCACTTCGTCATCCTCTACGTCGACCCGCTGCCCGTAAGGGGGGGGGGAGGGGCGGGGGCCACCGGGCGTGGTGGCCACGGGGGGAGGGGGGGACGTGGGGTTGGGGAAGGGGAGATGGTGGCCATCAAGGGGGTGGCCGTGGGGGTTGGTGGCCATGGGGGTGGTGGCCATCACCATGGGGTTGGTGGCCATGGGGTTGGTGTCCATGGGGTTGGTGGCCATCACCATTGGGTTGGTGGCCATGGGGTTGATGTCCATGGGGTTGATGTCCATGGGGTTGGTGGCCATGGGGTTGGTGGCCATCACCATTGGGTTGGTGGCCATGGGGTTGATGTCCATGGGGTTGATGTCCATGGGGTTGGTGGCCATGGGGTTGGTGGCCATCACCATTGGGTTGATGTCCATGGGGTTGATGTCCATGGGGTTGGTGGCCATGGGGTTGGTGGCCATCACCATGGGGTTGGTGGCCATGGGGGTGGTGGCCATGGGGGTGGTGGCCATGGGGGTGGTGGCCATCAGCGTTGGGTTGGTGGCCATGGGGGTGGTGGCCATCAGCGTTGGGTTGGTGGTCATGGCGTTGATGTCCATGGGGTTGGTGGCCATCAAGGTGGTGGCCATCCCCGTTGGGTTGGTGGCCATGGGGGTGGTGGCCATCAGAGTTGGGTTGGTGGCCATGAGGTTGGTGGCCATGGGGTTGGTGGCCATGGGGGTGGTGGCCATCACCATGGGGTTGGTGGCCATCACCATGGGGTTGGTGGCCATCCCTGTTGGGTTGGTGGCCGTGGGGTTGGTGGCCATCACCATGGGGTTGGTGGCCATCAGCGTTGGGTTGGTGGCCATGGGGGTCGTGGCCATGGGGTTGGTGGCCATCCCTGTTGGGTTGGTGGCCGTGGGGTTGGTGGCCATCACCATGGGGTTGGTGGCCATGGGGTTGGTGTCCATGGGGTTGGTGTCCATGGGGGTGGTGGCCATCAGCATGGGGTTGGTGGCCATGGGCTTGGTGGCCATGGGGGTGGTGGCCATGGGGTTGGTGGCCATGGGGGTGGTGGCCATCACCGTGGGGTTGGTGGCCATCACCATTGGGTTGGTGGCCATGGGGTTGATGTCCATGGGGTTGATGTCCATGGGGTTGGTGGCCATGGGGTTGGTGGCCATCACCATTGGGTTGGTGG